>NW_028322118.1:4602403-4755817 GCF_001445615.1 Aspergillus lentulus
ATCTTTTGCGAATGCATGTATTTCTATAAACTGGTTAGACGCAAAGGTAGAACTCGTCGTGGACATAAAACTTGCCTCGTCGTCTGTAAGCATAATAACCAAAGGGCAATCAAAGACATCCTGCAACCACCTGGTGAAGCCGTCCTGGTCAATTCGTTTTCAGAAGCGTCAATTGAAAAAAAGACGACGTACTTGGTGAACTCAAAGGGAATTGTGTGTCCGACGTGCATACTGTCACTGCTAGGTCCACGCCCAGTGTAGAGGTAGAATGGTTGTCCCTTCTCATAGCGATCAAGGATCAGGTTCAGGTCACGGTGGCTGAACACAATTCCTCTGCGCATAAATCGATGAGGCCGACGTCCAGTTACTCTTTCAAAGCGCTCGAGCAGTTCTTTGGAGATACGAGTCGCTCCAAATTCTCGAACCAGTTTATCATAGTCGACTGGGAGAAGCTTGCCTGACTCATCGACACCACCGGACACATCGAAGGGAGTCACAACCTGAGCAACTGCCTTGGACGCCGGGGCCTTCTCGGCCAGGCTCAATGTGGTGAGAGCGGGGGGTTGTCCAGGTTCGTCGACCATGTTTAATGAGGGTTTCGGTATCAGCGAGATGGAGATATGGAACGGGATGACCGAGAAGGCGACCAATGCGCTTACGGCGAGTCACTCTGAGTAGGCAAAGATGTTAACAATCTTAGAGGAGTGGTCAACAAATTTCTCCTGCCCCTCCAAACCATTTGTTGGGTGACTCAGGGCCTGCTGGCAGAATTCGGGCGGTGTGCTTAGCGGACAATCCAATCACGTGTATTTACTTGGCATCCCCGCGTTACAAATCGGGCTAGCGCCAGAGCTCCCGGAAGCTGACAGAAATTCTTCTTACAGGAGTTGCTTTCCGACCACTGAGAAAGGTCAAGGATCAGACGAGCACCGATATTCCTCAAGACGTCCGATTCCTCCATCGCCACATCAGCTCCAGCATCGTCATCTCAATTCTACGACGTGCTATATGCATCAGCAACCATGAAATTCTTCGAGAATGTCTTTACATACGATTATTCCTTCCCTGCCGTCTCGCTGGCCTACTTTCTCCGATACCCGAATCCATATTCTCGCCATGTGCTGACCACCGATGTGATCGACCGTTATGTGGATCCGAAGACGGAGCGACTTCATACAGTTCGTCTCCATTTGAAGAAGTCAAAGGTCCCGTCGGGTATTCTCAAATTACTTCCGAAAGGAATCGGGGGCTCGGACAATTCTGGCCAGAGTTATATACTTGAAACTACCGTCGTTGACATCAAGGAAGGATGGATGGAAACTGAATCGCGGAACATGGAATGGACGGGTATTCTGAGTGTTGTTGAGAAACAACTCTACACGCGCCAACCAATTGAGGGCTCCCTCGAAAGCCTACAGGGGCTTTCACTAGATGCTCAGAGAAACGAACAGACCCAGGTGAAAACCACGGTCACCTTCCGCTCTCGACTGGGACAAGGAAAGTTCCTTGGGAAAAAGAAGACCATCCCTACTGCCGATCAAACCATTGAGTTTGATGAAGAGACTCCTAAGAAGGGCTTCTTCTCGTCGCTGTCCACTGCTGGAATCCAGAGAACCATTGAGCTCATTGGCGTGAGCCGAACTCGAGATGCAGTGCTCAAAAGCAAGGAAGGCATGAACGTCGTCTTGGAGCGGTTGCGGAATGGTGGTATAGTCGCTGTCCTTGAGGGGATGCGGCAGGATCGGGAAGCAGCCTTCGGACCCGATGGTCCGTGGAAGCGTGTATGGCTCAGAGGGAATGGCCTCAAAGATCGAGCCTCTACGGATGATGATGAAAAGTGATTGACACATGTGTAGGATTAGTTACGGGCAACTTCTTTTCTTGCAGCATTCGAGCGTGGGGTTTCGGCGTTTGGGACCTGTCGAATTTTGGAAACTCTCCTATATGTTTGACTTGCTTTACTGTCATCTTCATCCCAATATCCTTGTCATCCAACTGAAGACTTCACATGAGGGAGAGTGACGAACTAAACATCAATGTATATTAGCTGGCCATACGGCAAATGTGGTGACCTTATTCGAGTCTTGATAGGCACCTGTTGTACAATACATCTGCGTCTCACTCTTTAATTATTTTCAGTAATCTTTCACATACATTCACTTATTCTAAAATTTAAATCATTGACCGCAAAACAAAAGAGTCCCAGATTGTTTTGTTCTTCAACTTGCTACTGTAGTGAAGTGGTTCTTTATTAGACTTAGTCATCCTCACGCAGACTCGGTGGAGACTAGAGACATTCTTATAGATCTCGTCCTCCCTTCATCCATCAGACACCTCCATCGTTGTACCCCATGACAACTGACAATTTCATTGGTAGGGTGTAATTTCATCTCAGGATGAGTTGTTCAGCCAAGTATAAGAGCTGCAACGACTGAGGTACCCCTTGCCTGTCAAATGTAGGTCATCTACATCGGACCTGTTTATACATTGACATCGGAAATTTCCACATATATCAAGCCAGTGAATTTGACCGAGACGCTTCATTCAGTTCATTAGGTCACCAACTCCAAGAAAACAGCCTATTCTCCTTGAGCAGTCAAATCGCTGCCATCATGTCACACAGTCCCTCAGACCCATCAGCTTTATCATTACCCACAATGTCTACGCAATCTCTACCACTTCGAAATCAAGCTACAGGCAGCTGTTCTGACGAGCAAAGTAACAATGCCACTATCCAGAATCCAGAGGCTGCGATAGATCCTCCAGATCTGCAGCATCTTGGCGAGAACTTAAAGATACTGCCAGTGCCATCAGTGAACGACGACCTCGAAACAACGGCCAAGAAGATGAAAGCTTTAGCCAAAGTGGTCAGCGACGGGAACAGCCTAGCACTGTTCACAGGCTTGCAGATGGCCTCTCAGCACTTGAGTGATCCAGAGAGCATAGCTGTATCACAGATGACGATAGATGAACGAGTGCAATACGAGGCATGGCAGAGGGCCAGAAAAAATGGCACTATGAAGAACTCCGGCGACCAAGACAGTGAAGAGACATCTACTCGAGATGGAAAGGTCCCAGTTGTTGGCTTCGACTGGGCCAAGAACGTAGCTCCAGTGCCTGATGGCGCTCAGAGTTTGAAGAAGTTCACCGAGCGCGCAGCAGCAATGGACATCATCTGGGACCACCAGGGCGCAACCCCGGAGAATGCAGCGTGGCTTACTTTTAACTTGCCAGCTATTCTGCCTCTTATCAAGGCTGTCTGCAGGGTCCGCACTGCCGAGAAACACCGCAAGAATAATCGGGATCCCAGTATGCGCGGGTTGACGGACATGGAGGCAGCAGAGGTTGAAACAGTGCGAAAAATCGTGTCTCTTGCGGAGAGAAACAGGACACGAGAGCTGGAAAAGATCCGGAAGCTGACCAGATCAATTACGGAGTCAGCTGCGGTGATCAAAGCCCGAGTCAAATCTCTTGAAGATAAAATGAACAGCTGATCCCAGGAGATCCGGCATCTGAAGTCATCTTTATGGAGTTTGCCGGGAAAGTTACTGGTCGGGTTGTTAGCGCATTTCTTCTGATATAATTCTGCTACCAGCATTGTCCACCAGTATCAACAGATAATATTTCTTCTCTTCATTCATCTTTGATCTCCAATCTCAAGCACCCCGGCAAAACTGTGCTGCCTAGAGTCAATTTAAGTAGGTACTATGTGTTCCTTTGAGAAAAGCAATACTCACAGTGGCCAAGGGTTCACAATTTACCTCCGTAGAAAGACCTACACCTCTAAGCAGTCTCTCGATTGGATAGCGGCGTTATTGGATAGAGACCTCCGCCATTAGCTTCAAGGTCCCACTGCCAAATCCCAACCAAACTAGATTTTTTCACACCAACCCATTTGAAGTTTTGAACCCGAGGTGTCCAACGCTTGAACGGGTCATTTCCGCTGAACCCTTGAATTCGAGTGCTTGCTAGACTAGAATAGGGAAAAGTGGCTGACTGGCTGTCCTTGGCTAACAGCCATTTTGTTGTTGGTGAACCGGGTGGATAGTCATAGCACCAATTTAGCCTGTAACTGTGAGCCTATGACGCACTGGAGGCTGCGTTAAAATAGCGGATGACTTCATGTCTTTTTTTCGCTAGTCTCTGAGTGCCTTCCACTTCCACCTGACAATGTGAGGCTGGCTTGCCTATTAATGGATTCGAAACATTCAAGGTTGAGGTGCATGATAAAACTATTGGTCTATAACTAAGACATATCTTCTCATTAGGCTATCTGAAAGGGAGGACGAGAAACAGGGTGTCAGAATCGTGACACTTGACAGTTGACAGTGGGTCATCCAGCGACAATTAAGTCAAAATCGGCACCAGACTACGGTAAAAGGTGCCTTCGTCAGTAAAGTCCGGAGTTCTGAGGGCGAGCCAGTGGAAAAGGTCAACCATTCTCTTGGGTCAGAACAGTCCGTACTCATCTTGACATCTTTGGAACCAGGCCAGGTTCGTAACATGATTGGCTTGGGAACGCTCAGCTGTCTTCTTCGGGGCTTCTCTATGTCCAAGGAGAAACGTGGTTGTGTGATTGCCCGGCCACTTCAGTCCTTGACTGGCTTTCTGGGTGAATCTAAGGTGACTGAGTTCAGACCCCATAGGTAAATCCTGGTAGGCTTGACCAGCTGGTGTAAAATTGACTGTATAGAGTTTAATGCTCAGCTGCGTACAGAGCTGATTTGGCAGGTAATTCATTAGCAACTACATCTATAAGTGACTCAGTAACTCCCAACTTCCCACTACCCTATCAGCAAGCATTATTGATTGAGGTAACATCCACCTAGATACAAGAGAATCACTGCGGCTTCATGCATACAGACCATCTCCCGGTCGATTGACTGAGGATAACAGTTCCAGGTTACATTACTGGTTTGTTCCAATCAAAGTATCAGCCATGTGAACTCAAATACTACCTACACAACAGGAGCACCGACGTTATCTCTTGAGCGCTTGACTGTACTCCGCCGATTTCCTCGTCGTAGATTAATTTACTTACCAGCGGAAAAAGAAAAACAATCAAGTTGCGGTGGGGGGCTGGCAGGCTAAACACACCAAGTGGGACGCCCAGGATTCAAGTACCCAAATATGTGAAGACTCTGCTCTCTGAGTGGTCCACTCCTGGCACACTGTTTGAGATCACCCACCGGAACTGCCATATTTGGCCAGGAGTATGCGGGGACAGCCCCCGTTAGTGTGGCTGGTCAAGCAGGGCTAACTTGCTAAGAATGTCCACTGGTAAATCAGGGAGCGCTGGAATTGTGCAAGTGGGAAAAAAAAAGGCATCTCTTCGGGGTTTCTTGAGCCCTGCGGCCAATCCCGGGCTCCACAAGCCCTGGTTTTTGTGGATTATTTATTATTGGATTTTGAGAGAATAATAATCCGAAATCAAATTTTGAAAAAATGATCTGTTTTCTGTTTGAATCACTGACCGTCTGAGAATGGTCAGCAGGGTCATCATCATCGGCCACTGTCGGTCTGTTGTCGTATTTGCAATTGCGTATGATCTCTGTCTCTGATTTCCCTGGAGGTACTCCGTAAGGTAGGAGGTAGTCTGCCTCCCCGTGGCCTTAATACAAGGCTTGAAGCTGTGTGCCTCAGCCTCCTTTATCCATAATAATCTCCTCAGGTGTCCATCTTACTCATCTTCCTAAGGTATTTCCCCATCACACACATTTGTTTCCTCGTCAGGCCATGTTCTTCCACCATTGGGCTTCTTAGTAGTCAACTCACTCCTGCAACATCAAACAAACCCTTGTCGTCGTCTCCGTCAATACCACCGTTGCTTGGCCACCGTCTTGATTTAAGTCCTTGGCCTCCCCTGGTCGGTGGACAAAGTGGTTCGCAAGAGCACCAATAGTCGCCATTTCCTCAAACCAGAACAGTTTAGACACATTTGCGCAACGGACGGTCTGCGCCTGTGCCGTCTAAGCGCGGAGGGGACTCTCACTAGCATCTCTTTCTGGTTTCTGCACTCCCTTTCTCGTTTTGCCCCATAGCAATAGTGGTATTAAGTGGTTGTGGGCTTTATCATGCTTTAAAGGGTCTTTCGACTTATTTATCTCCTCCACTTGGCCTTATTTTCGCCTTCATCCCTCTGCTCCTTGTTGCGTCTATCCCTTCAACAACCTGTCCGACCGACCGGGTTAAACAACCATAACATCAGCAACACGGTAATGAGCATGCCAGTCGTCTCTGGCCGCTGCTCCGTCATCAGTCTCATCTAGATATTATAAACATATCGATCGCTCTCGTGAAACTGCTTTGTCCCGACGGTCGTGGCATTATCAATGTCTCTACAACTCGGATCAGGGTCGGTCTTTCGACCTGGCTGGATGCTCTTAATATTGGTATTGGCCGCTGTGCCGTCAGCCATCGCCCAGTTTTGCACCTTTTGGGACGGTGGCTGCGTCGATCCTCTCGCTCAGACAGCCATCAACTTCGATTTCCCTCCTCTATTCCGCGATGATATCACTCTGTACTATGGCTTCGACGCGAATCCCTCGGGCAAAGGGCAAGAGCCTATGGTCAAGGCCAGTTTCTGGCTTGCATACGACCCGCATCGCATCGACAACTCCGTCATTACTGCAAATCGAACCTCCGAGATTGCCTTCAGGGTAGGGAATCTAACAGGGACGCCGTCTGGACCTAGTAACGGCTGCGATGGTGTTTGGGGACCTCAGTGTACACACGACCTGAAGGAGTTGCTCAAAGGGGCCATCTATGAATTGACGGCCAGGGGGGACTATACGTACCCGCTCCAAACCGTTATCAGTCAAATGCTCGTCAACCCACCTGTTCTCTCCAATTGCCCACCGCCCTTCTTCGATGTGCAGTCATTGCCTGTGCAGGGTATGTGACTCGGCTCCGATTTTACCTATTTGTTCTCTGACATTAGCTCACACTGAATAGCATTCGCTCAAGAGACCGAGCCTGATAAGACTGCTACTGTACAGACGCCTGGATTCGGCGGAAGCCCGTGGAAGACGTGGTTCATCGATAATATGACGTCCAGTCAACAAGCCGAGCAGGTAGCGGTCGCCATTCTTAGCCGAGCCCCATCTTCCAACGCCTATTTGATGCACGGCAAGGATGACATTATGATTGAGCTTGTCTGCATCCAGGCACCTTCTTCCGGGAGTCCGTCGTCCAGCCAAGACGGCTGAGAGTCTCAGCTAGGGGACACGTCTATACTGCAGCACCGGAGATCGATCCATTGATACAACCCTCGATGGTCCAGCCGAAATTGAGTCCATCCCAGGGCTCTATCGGACGCTCGTTACGCCCGTGCTAGGATTCCGTTCACGCCTTATCGTTCAATCCCAAAGACATCACGGTGTTTTCATGGCATACCATGTTTGTCGCTTCCACGAGTGAGACTTTGGGAGTCCTCCGTCAGAAGTACTGCCCAACCAGACCCTATGCGGTTCAAAGGGTCAGTCAATGCCACCGCCGAGCACACAATTGCACAGGGTGCCGCTCGTTTGCATTAGTCCAGGTGGACTCGGGCCTTACATATGTTACTCCTGAACATCTCGACACTGAAACCCTTGATACTCGACCCACCTGTCTAGCGAACAGGGCCGTTCATTTTTTGGTACCTGTGTGGGCTTTGACAAAGACCTCTCGTGTTGAGCAACCAGCGGGCGGACATGCCTTGACGCATGAACAGGAACATGTCTAATGATAACATGACAAGGGAGGAACCCCTCTGGTTACAAGTTGTACTCAAAACGTTGCGATATATTAGAATCAACCCTTATCCACACGTTCCGATATCTTGAAGGTCGACCATATACTCCATAATCATCATACCCAGTGACCTCGGCCAACGTTCTGCACCATTTGGATGTCGCCTACAGTGTCGGCCAATCCAAGTCAACCGGCTCCAAATCACCAGGTCCGCGGAAATTCTCCACAATCTCCGCCTGCTCACTTATGAGATTCCGATCCGTTTGAATCCCGATCTTCGCGAGACCCCTCCACCGCGCCAAGTCGTCCGCATTCCGCTTGTCCCCATGCGCAGCCTCGGCATTCTCCCAGTGCCCTTTGGAGAATCCCATCAATGTAGTGATGCGCTTTCTGGGGATATCATATACAAGCGAGCAGATGGTCCCAGTCTCTTCCAGCCAGTTGCACTGCCATAGCTCGCCGGGCCGGATGCATTGGTACGTGGCTGCTTGGAAATTCTTACGACCTGCCATGGGCCCGCCGTGGATGGCATAGACGATCCGATCCTCGTTATAGAACCAGACTTCATAGCGCCATTTTTCCGGGTTGCCGTGGGGGTCCTGTGCGGCATAGTCGTATACAAGGTGACGATCGCGGATGTCGGTGTCGAAGGTTGAGTCTTTGAGGGAGGGAACGACGGGCATTTTGATTGCAGTGACAATTGCAAATAAGCTAAAGGGATGCAATGATATCTTCTACCGAACGTCTGTAATTTCTGTCAGTTTTCAGAATCTATCTCCCTCCTGTAGGGAGCTGTTAATGTATATATCTAGAGCCCCCACTACCGAAGTCTAAAACCGATAGGATCGCCTCTGCCCGTTCTTGATACTGGCCTCGGGCTTTGAGTCGTGTGGATGTGCCGGAGTCTAGCAATGACATCATGACCGCGCGGATCAGCCTCGGATATGGAGATCTGACATGTTGAGGGTGCAATAGATAGATAGGCTTTGCCGACGCAATACCTTACCGCCTGTATCCTGTGAAATATACTACATTGCTGGTTGTTAGGCTTGGCCTGGGCACTTACGCGTGGTGATTGGTAGACGACATTGCTGTCGATGTATAGATACAGAGGCCTGGAGCATGAAGACTCGGACCGTATGGCGTCGTTGACATCGTTAAATTATCTCACAGCAAAACTCTTTGCTAAACGGATAGACAGATATCAAGAATGATGAGTTCTTCCAAGGTTCTATCTGTGAGGCCTGTTTGCCCATTCAATTGGACGATCAACCCCACGTGTATATCACCAACTGGTCCGAAACGGGAAATCTGCTTGTTTACCCCATCACATCGCGAATTCTTGGTAGAGCTTGATTCAGCTACAGGCCGAGACAGAGCAGGAATTGATTCCATGAACGTCTATAAAACTGATCACTTTCTTGGAATGATTTCTTCCTGTCGTTTATAATTCTGTCAAGTCCTTCCCGGCTGCAATGAAGTGGCAGGCGATCCTTGCCTCCCTCCCGGCAGTTCCGAGTCAAGATGTTTCATCTCTCCCCGGCGCATCCTCTTATGTTGCACCGGCTGGGTTTCCGACTTCGGCGTTTTCGTAAGTCTGGATGAACCAGCAATGCTTAGTAGCTGACTTGCGTCCGTACAGCTCCTACTATTACCTCCCAGCAGAGCCCACTCAGCAGCCCCAGCCGGTGATTCATGATCCTGTGCTGAATACTACTTTCCCATACAATCTGACCAATCCCAACACTATACCAACTGAGAACAACGACCCAGTGGTCTTCCCGACCCCTTCAAAGAAGCTCTCTGACAGCCAACAACATGAGCTCACCCAAGCCGTGGTGGCTAATGTAACCAGCATTATCAATGGCAATGCTACGCACGATAGCTGCAACAAATGTAAGGCAGCGTTGGCCGCAGCCAAACCTGCTGCATTGTATGCACCGACTCTAGTGCCCGAGACCCTGGAATCGCTCTGCAAGCAGTTCAGTTTCAAGTCAAATGCCACCTGCGAAGAAGATTATGCTGCGTCGGTCTTCGGCGCCGTCTGGACGCAAGTCCTAGCCTACGCTGATGTCCAGGGCCTTGATGGGGACTATATTTGCCATGCATTGAGCAAGTCCTTCTGCGGTCAGCCGGCGACAAGCCCCCTGGACACCGCTGGTCTTTTCCCGAAGCCCAAGCCAGCAGATCCTCAAGTTCCCAAGGCCAGCGGGAAGCGGGTCAAGGTGCTGCATCTTTCAGACTTTCATCTGGATCCGCGCTACTCGGTCAGCTCCGAAGGTAATTGTTCGTCTGGATTGTGCTGCCGTAACAACAACTTCAATTTTGCTGCAGAGGACCAGGTCCTTCTTCCTGCCCCGCCGTACGGGACTTTCAAGTGCGACACGCCGTATGATCTGGGTCTGGCTGCCCTTCAGGCGATTGGGCCATTGACGGGGACGGGGAAGGGAAAAGATAAGGATTCTCTGGCCTGGTCTCTTTATACTGGTGATCTTGTGTCGCACGATCCAGTCCAGGAAATGTCTCGAGAGTATGTAGAGTACACGGAGACTAGCATCTATGGCATGTTCAAAGAATACCTGACCGGACCTGTCTTTGCTGCGCTGGGTAATCACGATTCCAGCCCCGAGAACATCAATGCTCCTTACAATCTTCCAGGGCCTCTGGCTGAGCAACAGAGTTGGAACTACGAACATGTTGCCGGACTTTGGAAACATGAAGGATGGATCGATGAGAAGACTGCCCAGGAAGCGCGCACACATTACGGTGCATACTCTGTCAAAACTCACTACGGACTGCGCATCATTGCATTTAATACTGGTAAAGCACCTGGATACTGGTCATTATGTGAGGCACTGACTCTATCAGATTTTTGGTACGCGAAAAACTACTTCAACTTCATCAACTCCACCAATCCCGACAACTCTGGCGTCTTTTCCTGGATGATTGACGAGCTTCAAAAGGCCGAAGATGCTGGCGAGCGGGTCTGGATCATCGGCCATGTTCTCAGCGGATGGGATGGCTCCAATCCCCTCCCTGATCCCACCAATCTGTTCTACCAGGTTGTGGACCGCTACTCGCCCCACGTCATTGCCAATATCTTCTGGGGCCATACCCACGAGGATCAGTTTATGATCTATTATGCCAACAACGGCACATTGCAGAGCGCGGACACAGCCCTGACAACCGGCTGGATCATGCCCAGCATTACGCCATTGACGAACCTGAACAGCGGGTTCAGGATGTACGAAGTCGATACTGGCGACTTCAACATCTACGAAGCGTACACATTCTTCAGCAACGTATCGGATTACACTTCACTCTCAGCAGTTGGGCCCACTTTCCAGTTTGAATACTCAACTCGTGCCACGTACGGTTCCGCAGCGGGCTGGGAAAAGGATGACCCCTTGAATGCCACCTTTTGGCATCGGGTGACGGAGGCTATGGAGAAAGATATTGACCTGGTGAGCTTGCATAATACTTATCAGGGTAAGATGAGCGTCAAATCTCCCAACTGCACCAATGTGGAGTGTCAGGAAGCGAAGATCTGCTACATGAGAAGCGGTACCGTTGCTTTGGGGAGCCAGTGTCCTCAGGGGTGAGTTGCACTCTCTGTTGTCATATATGGATACTAATCGGTACAGATACGGCTCGGTCCAAAGTTCTTTCTCTTGAGCAGGAATTTAATACAACATACATGTATATACTGTGGGATATGTTCCCGATATTCTTGTATCACTAAAAACAAATCAACGCGTGCATCATCTATAGACATGGCCGTCCGAGAGGTTCACTTCTAGAGGGGCATCAGCTTGTTGCTCATGATTTCATTTGACAATGTTCATCGCCTCTTTATTTCTCGGCGTTGTCCAACGCCCGTTTGCTTCTCAGCCTTGTTCATCGTCTCTTGCTCCGCAGAGATATTCATCGTCTGCTGCAAGGACCCGCATGGTGAGTCTACAAAAGCTCGGCGTACAACCTCACGCCAACCCCATTCACACGCCTATCTATCATTCTGTATGCATCATTCTCTATGGATTCACCGGAAGTAAACATTTCTTATACTTGATTCACCGGATTAGACTGACTCACATCCTCCTGGCAGACATATAAAAACCCCCCAGACCCCAGGTCCGAACTCTCTTCTCTTCTCTTCTCTTCTCATCTCATCTCTCACGCTGCAAGGTTTGCAACTTCATCTTCTCCTACCCGGGTCGTCGGGCTAGCATTGAGCCCTATTCTCCTATCGGGTCCTTCTTCATCTTTCTTTCAAACCAGATTCGCGGCCTGCCTCTTTCAGAACCTCCCGTCGACTTCTGGTGGCCATGCAGAGATTCTGCTGATGAATCCTGCTCTTCTGTCTCTTCCAAAACCATTATCGGTTTTGGAAAGGCCCACCGGCGGAGATTCTGCTGATGCTGGTTGTCTGATCCGTGCAACGTGAACCAGCAATCGTCCCGAGGCAGACGCACCCGCGGAGGTTCTGCTGACGAATTGTGCGGTTCAGCCTTCGAACCGTCAGAATGGCGTGTTCAGCCATAGCCCACAACGGCGGATATTGAACGGGCTCACACGAAGATTCTACTCAAGAATCGTGGGTCTCGGGCTTTCTCTCGATGTGGCTTCTCGATTCAGACTCCAGAGGCACATGCAGATCTCCAACATCTTACACCAATGAGAAATGAGATATCGGTATGGTAAGTCTGATCCCACCGTGGCGGCAGGACGTGAGCTGACTTGACTTGAGTGAATTATGCCTCTCAGCTCGGTTACTGGCTGGTATGCCACCGGTTCAGTTATTTCTTCAACCGTCTGCTCCTCGGCCTGGGCATAGGGCCCAGGCTCTGTGGACGGCCTTCGGCATCTTCATGCCGTTTATCATCGATCCGGGTCTCGCAGGCGCAGAAGATAGCAATTGTGAGATTCTTTCTGAAGCTGGAGGCCAATTTTTCAAGCCGTCCAACCCGAAATTCGAATGGACGGAGACCACAAGGTTATTTGCGCGGGTATTTCTTCGCGTGGATATGTACGGGTCCACATGCTCGGACATCAACATCCATGGAGTTGTGAACGCAGGTCCAACTCGGAGGCGCTTGTTGAAATGTGATGGAGGCGTCATAGAATATTATCGCATGTCTTTGAAGTGATGACGACGGAATGCTCGATCATCCAAGCCCCATGGACTTGCAAACGCAGGTCAACTCGAAGGGGCTTGTTGGAATGTGTTGGAGGCCACCATCGAATATCATCGCATGTCCTTAAAGTGATGATAACGACATGCTGCGTGGCAGATTATTTCTTCACGTGGACGCATACGGGTCGACATGCTCGGATTTCAAAGTCCAATCGACACTTGCATAGGCAGGTCTCATCCAGGGGACAATGTTGGAACAGCCCTGAAGCCATAATCGAATATCATCCGACGTCCTGGTGGTAATGGTCAATTGCCCCATCCGTCGTGGAAAAAATGGGATGTCTCGAAGCGATAATAACTTGGGCCTCTCCTCTGGGTCCCGGAAACAAAGCAGCGACTGCTCCCGTGATGACGGCAGCGAACGGTATCGACCGGTGGTACACACAATCAGCAAGTGTTACTTGGCCCATCGCCATACTACGTCCCGGGCCTGATGGAAGATACGGCCCTCCAAAGTCGAATGAAGGAGTCAAGGAGAAAGAGGAGAAAGTGGACGACGAAGAGGATGAAGGAGACAAGAAGAATGAGAAGATGAAAGCAGTGGAAGACGAATTTACCGAGAAGTTCAAGATGGCATTACGCATTACTGCGTCAAAGTCATCAAGGAAGCAGATTGTACGACGAGCTGGGCATTATGCTTTGCAGACGACATCCAGCGTCAAGCACAGACTGCGCCGAAATCGAGTTGCAATCCGCAACTCACGAATCCCTTGGGAGTTCATTCTCAAGGATTGCTGCCTTGCCTCTCGTCGTTGAGAGCTCCGTTCCTACTTTGGGAGGGTCAGACACTCCTGAGCCTAAGGCGCCACGATGAATCGACGGTGTGGACGACAAGGACATGCCCTGCGGCTGTTCGTGCTGATATTCAGCCGCCTTCTGCTCATCAGGCCGCTATGCTTGCTTACCCTCAAATATTTCCTCCTCCGCAGGCGGCGCTGCTATGCCATTGCAGTCATGAAGACGTTATTGGCCATGGGCCCTACTTCTATGCATGTGGACTTGGTTACAGCGTTCACCTTCCATGTCTCTACTGCCTCCCCGCATGGCGGCGCTGCGTATGCGGCTTGGACACTCAAGGACCTGATTGACCCGATGTTGGGGGCGTCCCTTTGTTTTTATGCCGGACGCTGTGGTTCGCTTTCTTCTTCCTTCTCCGCATCAGCGTTGCCTATGCTGGCCGAACGCCACATAAACAGTTTTTCTTCAGTAACGGGTTGAACTTTGTTAGGAAGCCGGGCTTGGCAAGTGGTATGGCTGCACATGCAATGTGTGATTGGATTGTTCCACAACATTCAAGATAGATTGATGCTGTTCTGTATTTCAATTGGTACTTAAATGTTTTCTAAACAGCATTCAAGATAGTTTGATACTATACTCCTCTCATCAGTGCCTTCTTCCACTCAACTCAAATACACGTAGTCCACTTGCTAGAATACCTCCTACCGTGATACCGCCGAAGCCAATGACCACAGACAAGAATACAACCTCAAACATGCCCAAGGATACGTAACTTTCGTTCCGGCCGGTCTGAACTTTTCTCCCCGGGGGATATGCCTCCTTGCCGGTCTTCTTGCCCTCTTGCGGAACATACTGGAACTGAAAGCTAGTACGGGACTTTCTGCGCACAAGGGCTCTGTATAGAATCGATCGGAAGACCTAGACCGTCAGTACCTCATCCCAAGTAAACAGAACTACCACCACCAGGCACTCACATTGACCACAAAACCATCAACCCCAGGAACGACCCGCTGTACCCAAGCCATAAACACAACCAGCACGCAATGCCCCGCGAAAGTAAGATAATGCAATACCCCCGGCCGTCCAAGCCCAAGCTCATCGCAGAGCTCATCCCCATTTATCCACCGACTGCCCGCTTCAATAAAACCCCTAGATACATGGAACGGCGCCGGCAGATTCTGCACGCACTGCACAAAGTTATACGCCACCACGCGCGAAGTCTCCGTTATCCGAAGCTCATGCAGATAGCAGCTCTCCATGGTCGATTTCGCTTTCTCAGCCGTCTGAAAGTACTCGATTGGCGTACCGAGCAGGTAACCCAGGTACCGGAAGAAAGCGATATAGTCATCTAGCTCCCGGGGCGAAGGCTTGACCCCGAACTTGGGCAGCTGGAGCCACATGTGGTTGCAGCTGAAAGTGGTGATGGAGTGAATGGAGTCGAGGGTGTTGATTGGGATTCCGTGCTGGGTGATGTCGTAGTATTCGGGTTTTCGCTCGCAAAGCTTGAGGATTCGCTGTCGGACGGAGGAATGGAGGAGGCGGACGCGGATTGTTGCTGTGTGGCCGTCTCCTCCGGGTTGGATGGCTGCGAGGCTGTGGGTGACTTGCACGAGCCACTGGAAGGTCTCAAACAGTCTGCCGAGGAGCATACGGGTTGAGAACCCACCTGTTCGGACGAGAACTTCGACGACGCCTGAGGCGGCCTTAGGACGGTCAGTGCTATGCCCGCTGCAAGGTGCATGCTAGGAGACGAAAGAGGACGTACCGAGTTTTCCGCCATGAACCCCTGCAACGCGAAGCCGACGATATTAGCAATAGCATACCGGTAGAAGAACCTCTGGCCTCGCTCAAGCTGTTCCCAATCTACCCAGTCTGGAACGGTATGGAGCTCATTCCAGAACTGGGACAGCGTCTCGTCCTCACTGTGGTGGTCTCGAAGAAGAATGTAGAGGTCGTTCGGGGGCGGAGGAGTGCCTTTCGCTTTGCTTTCTTCGAGCAGAGCAGCACGAACCGCTTGGATGCGCTCCAGGGCCGCTGCACCGAGGGTATCGTACTCCTGGCGCAATGGCTTGAGAGTTTCCTGGGCGAGGTGGGTATCAGTCCACTTGAACGAATAGCCCCATTTGCTTATCGTTTCCCCGACACGGGGGGCAGAGTTCGAAGAGGAGGAAGTAGAAAACATACTGCTTTTGCTCTATTCTACATACTCGGGGCTGTCAACAGTTGCAGCTACGGCGTTATATAGACCTATTTCATTGCGTCCCCTGTCCAGCTTCGAGAAGCATTGAGCTAGGTGATGGGCAGAGCACAGCAGAGCAATCCTCTCCAGTCTTTCATGGCAAAGCCATCATGCCGACGCAGCCGAACTCGTTGCATACTAGGCATGCACACGAGGCCATTGCGCTGATCGAAACAAAGAAATGAAGTCCTCTGTCATGTCTCAAGACAAGGAGTTTCCTGCTTTGGAAAGTCAGACGACTAGTGAAGCGCGCCAGAGATTGCTGCTGGAATTTGGAATCGAGGTAGGAAGACCTATACTGTAGCCAATTAGGTACTCCTGGCTCTGAATCGCCCCTATCATGCTTTGTAACAATGAACCTAGCTGAGATTCGGTCATTGAGCGAGGTTATGACCACGTGGAGCAGCGCGAGGTCAGTAACCATCAACTGATAGTGTCCATTGCGAGCATCTGTCGCCACACGAGATAGAACCCATTTCAATCAGTCTCAGACTATGTTGACGATCATCGCGACCATTGCAGCGAGGATGAGAGAGATAAAGAAAAGAGACTTCAGCGCGGCATTAGTGTACCAGTCTGTCGGGATTGGGTCAGTATACTGGTTGAGAGCAGGGAATCTGGGATGTTGGGGTACCTGTCCTTGAGAACATGTTCAGATAAGTTGCTGTGCAAGCTTTGTGCAGCCATTGGCAGCTTGAGTTGACGACCTTGTCATCTTGATCTATGATATTGACATGGATGAGATCAGGATGTAGAGCCCTTTTGGAAATAAGGGTTCAGGCAATGATCTACACAGTAATATTTGCCCAATAGTGGCGCTGGTGATGCCGTCCTTTCTCTCCACAGTGGAGAACAATATCAAGACCATCTTCTTTGTCTTGGAATCCACATGTAGTCGCATTTGAAGCCGAAGCTGCACGTTGAGATAGCACGACATCAAATTTGCGGCTTTGATTGATGGCCACGAAGATCATGGCGAAACGGGGCGAACTCTAACACACTAGTTAGTCAGTGGCAATGAAAGAAATTGGACCTAGCACTATCCTCCGAGTATTGAGTCCAATGACAGAAACATTATTCATTTAACGCTAGTAGGAGTATCTTGAGTATGGTGAGGGGAAGTCAGTCTGGTATTATTGTTGTCCGAGGGAGTTCATTATCGATTTACAGTTCACTCCAATCTGATCGACATGGGACTTCTGGGTATAAGATCATGGTCACTCGTCGCGATGGCTCCTGGTCATGAAGAGAGGAATCAAATTGATTCTACCAGACCAAGCACAGCTTATCTACATCATATCATCTATATTCTAAGCCAAAATGACAGACTTTATGATCCACGAGAACGGAGTCCGGCTGGGAGAAAAGCGGACACCAACCCAAGATACACATATCCCCGTTCATCTGCCCCAATTATTCGTGCTGTTTCTGTCCGAGAACCCTGTGGTCAATCCGCACTACGAAGAGGTGAGGAAGGAATCCGAAGAATGGCTGGCCAAGTCAGTAACCTAGCCCACGATGAACGACCGAATCACCTACTAAACCGTCTGTTTATCCAGTGAATGCTCCTTTGATGAGAGATCACGGCGCATCCTGCATAAAACTGATTTCTCGTACTTCTGTTCCGTCGCAGCGCCGGATGCTGGGCCGGAGGAATTGCGCACTGTGTGCGATTGGGGGAACTGGGTGTTTCCATTCGACGATAGTAGGTCCTTCTCAGCGTTTGTAGACCCGAGTACTAAGCTCATCTCTGGCAGTGTTCGACAACGGAGGCCTGAAGGACGATTCTGCGCGGGCCCAGCAGCTCATCGATAGTTTACTTGCCGGGATGGGGGAGAGTGCTCAGCTGCCCTCTGAGGCAGACAGTCCCCTGGTTCGAGTTCACAACACAGTATGGCAGCGTGTGGCTCAGGCTTCTCCCGTTGGTATGATACAATCAATCATCATCACCCTGCTCGTACTGTCGTACACTACTCATGCAGCCACAGGAGTCCGACGCAGGTTCGCCTCTTCAATGGGAGATTACTGCAGGGGCAGCATAGAACAAGTCCGCACTTGCTCCATGGGCCGCTACCCATCTCTGGACGAGATGCTGGCGTTGCGTAGGCAGTCAGCGGGCGTTACGCCTCTTTTCGCTTTGGTCGAGTATGTCTAAACCCCTGGCATTGATACAGTTCACTCATACCATCAGATACGCGCACAAGCTGGACCTCCCGGACAATGTCTTCGAGTGCAAAAGTATCAAGGAGATAGAACGTATTGGAGTTGACCTTGTTCTTCTGTAAGTCTCCCATTCCCATCTGATCATGATCGGATGCTAAGTGGACAGACAAAACGATATACTCTCCTACTGCAAGGAAGAGGTAACCTCCTAATCCTCCATCATCGACACTTATAAATAATACTGATGTGCAACAGAAAGAAGGCGTAACGCACAACGTCGTCGCGGTATGCCGTCACTCTGGCATGCCGGCGCAAATGGCATTCAACCATATCGGCAATATGCTCGTCGCTCGGTATAGGGACTGGTATCTTGCATTGGCCGAGCTTCCGAGCTGGGGTGAGCATGTCGATGCTCAAGTGCAGCAATATATTCGGGGCGTGCAGAATGTCGTGACGGCTAATTTGAATTGGAGGTATGTACAAAATAGGTTGCTTAGTATCTGGCTGACGCTTTCGATTGTAGCTTTCGATCAGGACGGTACTTTGGAGATGCAAAGGATACTGTGCGACGCTCCATGATTGTAACGGTCAAGCGGCAAAGTGCAGATGTTTGATGGTGGTGTGATTTTGCGTCGATGTCTTGTTCTATGCACCTTGTTGATACGAGATTTACGCCACGGATCATTTTGTAGACTCCCAAATGGTACATTAAAGCAAAGTATTAAGCATCGAGTACGTATAAAGTACAGATGAACTAACATGAGAATGAAACCAGTACTCCAGTCCTCCACCCATCCCTGCCACCATAACCAGACCTATCCGGACATTCCATCCCATGACTCCAATAATGGTGTACCCCAGATTCTCATTAAATACCAATAGATTTTTCCCCAGTCATCCCAGCCTATTTTCCATCGACATTAGATCATCGAACATCGTACATCATTGGCACAAATGCGGACCCTCTCAGCATTGACGGTTGTCGTTACAGTCGTATGAGCTGGTAGAGAGACGTCCGCTACCGATAACTAACCACTCATTAGAGCCTTCGTCGCCAGAAATTAGGGCAACATACAGTCACTGCATTAGACCTGAGCCATGCTAGGGCGACCACGAGGAGCACGACCGGTCCGGCTGCGGAGGTCGGCAGTAGAACTACGAGCCTGAAGGATAGAGATGATAGTCGAAGCCATGTATCCAGCCCAAGCGAACCACAGGAACGCAACGGAGGCCTGAGCCTCACGGCATCGCTTCTGACGGTTGTGTGCGCCGTTGGTGATCTCGTTGTGGAGGGTGTAATTCTAGGCTCGTTAGTCGCTGAAAACCCTGGGTACGAACGTCGCAACGTACATCGTTGGAGCAGGAGTGGCATTCCAGCTTAGCAGCCAGTGCGATTGCACTGGTCAGGAAGAAGATGTTGTTCAAGACATCGAGCACGATCATGATGATGGGGTGGATGGCCCAGTTAATGTTGATCGAGGCGGGGACGAGGTAGAACAGCGATACGATGGAGAATGTGGCAGTGAACATGCTGTAGTTGATCGTGGCGGGGTTGCCTGCGAACGCCATGGCGATGATGTTACCGATCAAGGCCATGACGAGCAGTGAGAAGACGAACTGCACAGTACTCGCTTGTTAGCTATTCGTCCGATGTCTCTGTCCAAAGACGTGGCGGCCGTAAATGGAAGTTTACACGTACCTCCCATACTCTCAGGCCGAGCTGAATTCCTCCGAGGGCCATTTTGACTGGTTTTTCAGCTGGTTGCTGTACTTATCTCGTTCTTTTGGCGAGGTTGTAGTCGCAATTGAGTATAGTTGCCCTAGCTAGTATACTGGGTAAGTCACCACGACGCAAAGGGAAGTAGGTTCGAACACGCAGTCTGACAGGTGCCACGACGGGGAAATTAAGATAACAAGACGCAGATCTGATGCGCTACTCGATTCTAGGGATGAAGAATATTTTATTCTGTGCGGAATGTCCGGAGGCCGAGAATGACGATATGTTGCGGAAATGGAAAATATGCTACGTCATGCATGGGAGCACGATCATGAAATCACCAGTACATGGAAGTTGAGCCACTGTCTGGTTCAATCAGATTGATCTATTGGTCTTAGTCAATATGTAGACATTTACCATCGAGGTTGTCGAGGTAAAAACAAAGCGTGGTCAGGGTCAGTCAGAGAATGATCGTCAAGCAATAAGGGAGCTACAGCCAGCTGTTGGGCGGCAGTACATATGCGCCTGGAGCTTGTACAAGGATATTCTAACATAAGGTAGAACTACTGCACAGTATGCATGACTGCTCAAGAATGGTTCAAGCTCTACAACATCAGAACTGGTAGTCTCTTCCGCCTGAATCCGGTATGAAATGATGATTCCGTCACCATATACTCTGCAACGTTTCGAAGTCAATTCTCAGAGCTTATACTCCTACATAAGCCCTATCACGGTCAACCATGGGACCAAGCGGACTGACTGGCCACCGGTTGAGCCACTCACGATTCTAAGTACAGTGGGCCCTAGCATCCTCATACCTTATGGGTCCAGTTCCTTAATCGATGTATGATCCACTGGTCGAGTCTCGAACCCGTTGTCAGCTCTTCATGGTCGATGCATGCAGTAACCAGTGCAGATCCCGAATCCTGTTCTAGAAAGTCAAACTCTGCGCATGTTCTATCCCAAGAGAAAATTTCTTCTAGGATTGAAAGAGATGAGAATATTGCGCAGATATCATCCAATTTGGGCGATAAGACAAAAAGGTATCAAGCAAAGACCAAGGACATCTATTGAGAACCACTCACATAGGTTACAGAACGGGGGGAAAGGAAAAAGGAAAGGCAGCCTCTCATAGAGTAGAAGCTTCCGCAGCTACGGGAATCTCCTTCTGGGCCAGCTGCGGCTGCGGCTTCATAAACGCAGAGAAGAAGCGTTCCATGTCCTCATAGTCATCCACTTCACCGAGCCAACTGACGTACTGATCAGGTCGGACAATAACACTCGCTCCACGTCTGGGATCGATACCGTAGTTCTCGTACGCCTTTCCATGACCCTCGTGGTAGGATTGATCATCCACAAACACCTTCCAGTAATCCCATCCTTGCTTCTCGCTATACGGATGGAATATTTCGGGGAGGTCTAAGAGTTCAATGTTTGTGCGGGGTCCGGCATGGACAGTCAGGACTTCGATGACACTGTCGATCGGCTGCCCAGGTGGCGTATATTGGCGAAGGAACGAAGTCGGACTGCTGAGCTTCTCTCCCAGCTGGCTATAGCGGCCGAAATTCTCGCTGTTGGTAAGGTCACCGGCGAAGACAATCACGCGCCATCGGCCATTACTCTTCAGCAGTTCCTGGAGATGCCATGGCCGAGCATCGGATTGGTTGAGCACCTTGAAGCTCGGCATTCTCATGCCAACCGAGATTCCGGTTGACAAATGTTGCTTGCTGACTACCCGGAGGCTTTTGTCTTTGCTTGCGACGTCCGTGCCATCGCCTTGTTCGCCGGAGTCTCCCGCCTTTGCAACGAGGAGGCTAGAGCCGTAGTCGACAGCTGTTTCGAAATGGTCAGTCTGAGTAAGCTCGAATACTGAGAAGCAACTGCATTGTCTTACCAATACCACTTGCAAACATGTTTCCTTTCTGGAACGCCATCTTGAATTCTTCCATACTGATCCCCTCCTCATCCATGACGTCTTTGGCTGGACGTCCGGAGAAGAGGCGAGAAAAGCGATAGTCGAAGTTGATTAGGTCTTGAGCGATGCGTCTTCTTTCGGATTGGTAGGTCTTGAGGATTGCGCTGTCGCTGTAGCCTTTGACCACATGGGCCAACTTCCAGCCCAAGTTATAAGCTGAGTGGTCATTAGTAAGTTTCGAGCAATCACCACGGAGGATAGATATGCCACTCACCGTCCTGCATACTTACGTTCATACCCTGACCAGCTTTTGGTGAGTGGGTATGCACTGCATCGCCAGCCAGGAACACACGTTCCTCTAGCGAAAA
Source organism: Aspergillus lentulus (assembly GCF_001445615.1). Taxonomy (NCBI): domain Eukaryota; kingdom Fungi; phylum Ascomycota; class Eurotiomycetes; order Eurotiales; family Aspergillaceae; genus Aspergillus; species Aspergillus lentulus. The sequence goes on from NW_028322118.1 coordinate 4,624,472, forward strand.
CTGGTCTCCAACCCGCTGACCGATCTGATACGCAGTCCACCAGTCGCAGTACGAGTAGTCCAGCTTGTATGGATGAAGAATGCGTTGTGCAGACTTGAGAATCATATCCGGTGTGATCTTCGAACGATCCGCTTTACCACCTCCAGTGACAGTTGACTGCAACTGAATGTATAGCCGAACGAGTTTGTTCTCGCGAGGAATGACCATCACAGACCCCGCGCTCGCAGAATGGATTGCACAACGCATTCGAATGTCCGGAAAATCGGTAATGGGAATGATATCGAGCACACCCCAGATGTAATCTGTCGAATCTCCTTCCAGCTTGAACCCTAGTTGGCGTCTGACCCACGAGTGGGCACCATCGCAGCCAACCATGAACTTCGCCTTGACAACCTGGGTCTGATTTGCACGGCTATCCAGCTCAGCTGCTCGTAGCATGTCGTCCGTGTCATCCGGGGAGAGATTGCTTCGGAACAAGCCATCGCTAACAGCAGCGCCGTTCGTAGCCTGTTGCTGCTTCGGGGTGGCCTCTTCCTCTGTCAAGGTGCGCAAGGTGACAGTGATGGGGTAGTCATTGAAATCGGCAGCTTTGGAGGCATCGAATTCAAAAGAAGTGGGCATTACGCCTCTTTCCACGGTAATATTGCTGTGCTCCTTGATGGAGTCAAGGAAGAACCGTTCAATGCGACCTTGATGAAGCACGACTTGCTGGAAGCGACTGAGGCCAGGGATAGTATCCGGAATACGATCAGATCGACGGATGATGCCGTCCTTGTCAGGGTTCCAGAGGCAGATTTCCAGCATGTGGTTCGATTCTCTCCAGGCCCGGTGGGCAAAGTCAAAGGAATCAAAGATCTCCAGTGTCCTGCACTGGAGCCCGTCTGCTTGGCCGCTGAATACCTGTGCAAGGAATGAGTAAGTCTTCAATGTGAGATCAAATGGACCAACCTTCGTACTACGCTTGTCCACAATGCGAGTCTTGATTCCTAATCGGCTCATCCAGTTTGCCAACATGAGGCCAGCCGGCCCAGCCCCGACAATGAGCACATCAACATGATCCTCAGGCTGATTCAAATTCGTCATTGTATCGAAAGTAGAGTATAATAAGTTTGCATGTGTTTATTAAGAAGTATATTTCTGCGCCTTGCAATCCTTTCCGAGAAGCTATGGTCTGCGACGGACAAACATGGCTTCCATTTATATTCTCAGCGCCATGCATAATGCGCCTCCTCTGAAAGCTGAGGTCTTCCCTTGATCCGATGAAAATATAAAGTTCGAATCCGATGTCAATCCGACATAGAGGGTCCTCGGCATTTGTTGGTGCTTCCGAACAAACGCCGCAATGCAAAGCCGGGGACCAACCCCGCAAACTGGAGAGCCAGAATGTGGAGTTGTAGATGTTCGACTAACAGCTCCAATAACCTTGGCTCCCGGCCCAATCTAAGTTTCTTGATCGTCCATCTAGGCCACGTTCCGACGATAAAATATTCGGATGGCTGCCAGTATGACAGGTTGACTCTCTTCCATTTCGGAAGCTCGTTCAGTTGGAAACATCGATAAAGCCATCAAATGGGTAGTTGTGCTGTGAACAAGAAGTATCTGCGATTTATAGAGCTTTCATCTTGGACCGGATTGTCCGAATAATAGTCTTCAAGCAAAGATTCAACTTCAGCAAGCTCAGGGGTGTCCTAGAGGAGCTGAGAGTAGTGGCTTTTCGGATAGTGTCATTTCAAGCATCAATCGCTCCTGGAAGAACGCTGAACATCAATGTTCCAGTGGTAATGAGAACATCTAGCTTTGGTTTAGACTCCAGGTTCATCAATGTAATTCACAAGATGACTTGCATGAAAGTTTAGGTAGAAGGATTACCTATTTCGATACCATGTATTTGTACGGAGACATTTTAGGACACCTAGGTTGGCTTAATTGACAGAAGTGATACAGTCTTCTGCGGAGGGATTGTCAGTAGGTACTCTAAAGCCTAAGATATATATATAGTGGCACAGACCAGGCGACCCAGGTAAGACAACAAGATTGCTTGAATACTTGCCATTTAAAACCAAGAAAATAAAGCTTTCTCTTATGTGTAAATAGGCAATCATTAATTGTGATTATGTGACTGTGAGAACTGCGACAGTCGCAGCAAAATTGGCATCAAGCATGACTTGATGTCTAGTACTCTGTATATGGACGACCTGCTTGAGGAGATACATGCACCTTATTCAATTAACCAGTATATCCAACTGAGGAGGATATGCTTACACTCTACTTTTGGTGAGACCTACTGAGATACACATAGTGAGCTGAATAATATCAGCATCGTAAAGCTCTAGAAGGCTACCTAGGTTGGGCTCACTTGGATAGCAATCAAAGGGGCTGGTTTACTCCGTAGATGGCAGAGGGACACTGCAGCGGTGGCTGGTGAATCTCCCAGAATTTGTGCCATCAGGGTAATAATTCTGTTCAATACATTCTATTTGCCCTTTGTCAATCTCAGCCAGGAGAATTATTCGATTATGTGCGGATTAGCTCGCCAAAGAATGTGGTGACATGAGATGTTCCTGAATAATATCAGCGGGGCAATAATTTCCCCCCCATCGGCCACACGGGCCCGCGCAAATAATTTCTCCAGCTCCTCCTTCGACCTAAAGTTGTCCACAACCCAGTTGTGGCATTTCTTTTGCTATCTCATTACAACGCAGAAAACATAATGGCAATTCAGTAAGGCGTTCTTGCCGAGAGGTTCGTCTACTGTTTATGACTCAGACTGACAGTCCCCTCTCAGTTACCTGATCCTGTTGTCGCGGCAAGGCAAAGTGGTATGCCTCGTGGCCCACCCAGTTCCTTGAACTTGATCCCAGAGCTCCTTGACTGATGGAAATTTGCTTCTATCCAGCGTCTTGCCAAATGGTTTACGACTCTCTCGCCTAAGGAGAAGGCCAAGATTATCAAAGATGTGACTCAGCTCGTCCTGTCCCGTCGCACCCGGATGTGCAATTTCCTTGAGTACAAAGGTACGCTCCTTTCCCCCAGGAATTGCCTTCGTACACTGCAGCATCAATGAATTGACTCTTGTCGTATTCGTTCTCAGACACCAAGGTCGTCTACCGCCGTTATGCCTCCCTCTTCTTCATCGCCGGTTGCGCTTCCACCGATAACGAGTTGATCACCCTCGAAATCGTGCATCGATATGTTGAGCAGATGGACAAGTACTACGGCAACGTTTGCGAGCTCGACATCATATTCAACTTCCAAAAGGCATATTTCATCCTCGATGAACTCTTGCTTGCGGGCGAGATGCAGGAGAGCAGCAAGAAGAATGTGCTCAGGTGTATCAGTCAACAGGATAGTCTGGAAGATATGGAGGTGAGTTGATATTCCCTGACATCCAGGATCCCTTGTCTTCACACCCACCGCAATGTATAGAGGTTGTGAGCCAATGAGTCTCATATCCTCTACTCCATCCGCTTCTCCTGCCTCCGATCACGTTTATGTGCCCGAGGCCTTCTCCAATAACACTCCCATTGCACCTATTTTTATCATACATATTTCCCTACATCTCCGCATATATCGCTCTTCGTTGGGTCTTCCTAGCCTCATCCGATGTGAACACGTCACATGTCTGAGTTAGGCTAATGTCGCTCCTCTTCCAGGTTGAGGAAGATGTGGTTACGAAGATCATGTAACAACTGTTTGACAAGCGAGCATTTCCCTGTTCATACTGTTTTCTTTGGGTTTTCGCTATCCGGATTTTCGAGGGCAGTTCTACAGGCGTTTGGACGTACATAGGCGTTGTCTTCTACTACGCGACTTCAGGCACTAATTAATACTACATTGGCCAGTTCCAGGAATCAAAGGAAGTGATCGCCAATTTATCCAACGAAGGGCTCATGTGAAGTCATTCGTCATTTTCTGGGTCTGCAACAGTGTTTCCTTTGGACCCGTGAAGTAAGTGCGTGATATCACTGGCCGGTCGCAGTTGCCACGTGACTACCCTCCCCCCCTTCAGCCAACGCGCAACTGGATCACCCCGTATCGCTGTTCATCAATCAGTCCCCTCTTAATCCCTGTTTCATCCTCAGATCCATTTGATTCTTCTGAGAGGGGTTGTCTCAGCAAACAAATCTCATTTGAGACATTCACAGCCGCGCTCTATCGGCCTATTTATTCGTGGCTTCAGCTGCCAACGCAACCGTCCTTATCTCCGATCAGCGGTCAGTCCACCACGACGACTATCTCGACATCATCCGCGCAGATATTCTCTATCGCGTCGGATCAACCTCTTTCTGTTGTCTTCGGGTGAACCAGAAGTGACGAATTGATATCTGGCTCTTGCCTCAATACTCCCAGCCGCCGTCGCTTCTTATCTCCTCAGACAGCACTTCTTTGACAAAGATGAAGGTGCGCATTCCACATTGCGCCGAGACGCACCTTCACCGCGGGGATTGTTCTGTTATGCTGACATAAGGATCTTAATAGTATCTTCCTATTCCCGATCTCGAAGACGTCGCGAATTCACTTAACTTCGATACGGACGATTGTCACATTGTGGGTGGATGCGACCTGTATACGACAAAGGCTGCTCGCGCCGACCGGAAACTGTACAAGAACATTGAACAATCACTGGAAGCCCAATATGAATCGGTCCTTCGCCTCTCTGCCTCACTTTCACCTCCCAATGCATCCGATGCGGCTGCGTCACTCAATTTGTCGCGCTCGAGTCCTTTTGGTCCCCTGAGCGATCACTCCAGTCGCCGGACTTTCGCCTACTTGATCGCAACGCTCAATGCAAGCCATCCCGACTATGACTTTTCGCACGTTTTGCGCCCTTCGGATTTTCGTCGCGAGAGAAGCCTGAAGAGGGTTATGAACACCGTGGACTCAACTCTGTTTAACCTGAGACCTCGCGAGTCGATTGACATGTCTCCTCCGTCTCCGGCGACGATATCTGGATCATACAACAGCGCAGCATCTCATATTTGGGGCCCGAGAATGTGGAGAACAATTGATGAACATATGTCATTGAAGGAGTGCTCATACTATTCGTACTCGCCCGACGAAGACCCGTCGGATGCGGATGACGGTGCGATCTGGAGCCTGCACTACTTCTTCTTCAACCGCCTTCGGAAACGTGTCTGCTACCTCTACATTCGAGCGATCCCCATTCTCAGTCACACACCCGAAGAGGGTGATGGACTTCCCACCACACCCACCGGCAAGCGAACGTTTGATGATGTCGATGTATCCCGGTACATGACGCCTGATCTGATGGGTTCAAGCAAGCGAGCTCGTTACTGGCTCGGAAATCGCGCGAAACTCGAGATCGAAAGTGAGGAGGAAGGTTCATCCCCGCCAACACGCCCTGTTGTTGATGAATACGACAATTACGTGCTTAGCGACGAGGAGTTTCGATCGAGATCAGGTAGTAAGGGAACAGTTCGCGCCATGAGTGAGGAGATTGCCGACCAAATGGAAGTCTAGTTCCGATTTAGTGGATTGACGACCTCTTCTCTTCTTTGTCCATTTTCATGATTGTTTCTACTCCTTTCTTTTCTTGTTTATCTTTCCACGGCGTTGGCTTGATTTTACTCTGCATTCAACCTGCATGTTCTGCGGTGAGGGGCGTTTGGTGACCGGCAACGGCGGTACATGCCTCTTGTCGTAATGAGTGGTTTCAAGACTTGTTCTTCAGATTGATTCAACCTTGATAATGATTTTGATGCACTGCATAGCTTGAAACCTGGTCTGGCACACATGGGTTCATTCTAATTACTGCAGCAGTGCTGTTTTCACGTTATGTTGCGCTATGCACTGTAATCCTATTACAATGGAATCTGTTCAGCTTCGAATTTGACGTAGATTCCTGGGTTCGCGAAAGTGACGATAATTTGGTAGTCATTATGACATGATTCTGAGAGTGAACATGGTATAAGAAGCAGTTATCCATCTTCCTCGGTCGAGAGGCCGTGTAATTTAGAAGAATCTTTTGCTCAATCTCAAAGAGGATTCGGCGATCCAGTATACATAATGATAGGAAATGCATACACTATCATCCCTCTGGCTATCACCATCCGTCGTACCAGATGTTCCATCGTACCTAGATGTTTTGGAGCTCTTACCAATTCTGTCATGAGATAGGACCAAAGGACCACTCCTGCATATGCATCTCATCCAATAGTCCCCACGACGAGATGTCTATTACCGAGTGGAAAATCCATGCTTGACCTGCTAGCTCGAGGGCTTGTCACTGATAACTTTGAGGCTGATCTTCCCCGCACGGGGTCTGTGAAGTTTGGCTTTCAGGATGTGATACACTTGTAATGAGCAATATCTTTTTTGTTTGCGATCTTAGATGTGCAGAATGGTTAGTATGCTTGCGGGAAGAAGGAGTTTCCTTTCGTAAATGTACAGAACCGTAGCTTGCTGTAGTCAAAATAACTACGTCATGATATAGAAGTGGTGATAAAATCACGTGACGACAGGTCGCTGCCCATTCTATCAATGAGTGGAAAGGTTCGCTTACTCTTTTTCTTCCCTTCTCGGTCAGGATAACCCTGTTCTTTTTCTATGTGGATGATGATGAGATATCGTCCCAATTAATGATATCTTTAATGTACCACTAGATCTCTTCTAGGCGGAGCAAAGTGACATCTTTGGGATGATTGATCTGAGTCCCTTACTTATTGAATAGAGATATACGTTCTAACAAGAATCGACTTGGGGATTCGTATTGGCTTAGAGCTATCTGAACATATATAGAGCATGTCCTAATCGTGATTCATGATGGTCAAGGGAAGCCCAGTAGGGTTATGTATGGAGTTCGACTGGAGTAGTACTTAAATGGCCGTGGTCCGTGCACGCCTGGTTGATCGGGGAAAGCTGTCCGTTCCGTACACAAACACCTAGATAAGACCTCCTCCAATTCCTCCCCTACAACAATCATCACTGCGAATATCTCGAACGATCATACGCGATGGCGGACGAGGAGGAGCGCATCAAGGCCGAGAAGCTGGCTGCTGCGAAGAAACGAGTAAGCCTAGAAAACCGACATGCGGATGACCCTTGAGGGACGATGACTGACGCTGATACTCTTTCAAACAGGTAGCGCAGCTCCAGAAACAGAAGAAAAAGGCCGGCAAGAAGGCTGCCACCACAGAAGCCCCCAAGGAAGCCGACGCACCGAAAGAGGCCGCTGCGCCTACCGAAGAGGGCCCCGCAGAAGCCCCCGCAGAGGTGAAGCAAGATGAGCCTGAGTCAACAGAGAAGGAAGCACAAAAGGAGGAGGAACAGCAAGCGGAGCCGGAGACTGAATCGAAACCAGAACCTGAAGTTGAACCCACAGCTGAGCCGGAAAAGCGCCCTGAGTCGCCAGTCGAACCCATGCCCGAGGCGCCTACATCCCCTTCCCCAGGGCCGGATGCCGAGCCCCAGACTCCGGACGTTAAACTAGATACCCCGCGCGCGGGTCATACTCGGCAACCGTCTCTTTCAATTCAGTCCAAGATGCGCTCGTCGTCATTCCGGAAAGGCTCCGTCTCTCAAGGAAGTGCTTCGACGTCTCCGTCGAATGCCTTAAAGTCGCCCTCTGTGCCCTCTTTGCCTCCTTTGACCGGCAATGGTGACTCCGTGCATGAGGTTTATCGGAAACAGTCGATGCGGATAGAGGAGCTGGAGAAGGAGAACAAGCGACTAGAGAAGCAACTGGAAGAGTCAACGAGTCGCTGGCGGAAGACGGAAGAGCAGCTCGAGGATCTTAGGGAAGCGAGCGTTGATGCGGCGGAGTTGAAAGATAAGTTGGAGAAAGCCGAGCTGAAGGCGGCGGAAATAGACGAACTGGTGTGTTTTATCTATCGAAGCAATCATTGTTAAGATGGTTACTGACCTAGTCAACAGAAGGCAGAGATCGCCTCTCTACAGAGGCAGAACTCGCATCTTCAAAATCGGTCACATCGCAACAATGCTAGCATATCCGTACCAGCTCCTGCAGAGTCGCCTCCTGCCGACCTCGTACAACAGCTTGAGTCCAAGTCAGCTACCATTGAGGCTATGGAACTGGAGATTTCCAATCTTCGTGCACAGCTCTCGGAACAGTCGTCATCCAGCAGTGCTCACGAGGCTCAGGTAGCCGCTTTGGAAGAGAGACTCTCTCAGAGTGAATCCGCTCTGGAGAAGTCTCAACGAGAGCTTACAGATACCAAAAATGCCCTGACGCGAGCCTCCGAGAAGGCAGTCAAGGAAGGAGTAGACAAGACTTCTACAGAGACTCTAATCAAGAACCTGCAGCGGGAGATCGAGGAACTGAAACAAGAAAGGTCCGAAGCAGAGAAGAAGATCGACACACTAGACAAGAAACTCCAAGCAATGGGAAATCTACACAAAGAGTCCGAAACCCGCCACCAGGCCCGCCTGCGCGAGAGCGAAAAGACCGAGAAAGAAGCAGCAGTTCTACGGAAACGGCTCGCAAGCGTCGAAAACGAGAACCTACGACTGAAAGAAGACCTCGAGCGCCTCAGGAAGCGCGAATCCGGCGGCACAGACGACGATGCCCTCGACGAGCTGGAGGACGAGGAACGGTCGCGCCTGGAACGTCGCATCCGCGACCTCGAAGGAGAGGTCTTTGATCTGCGTCGTGGCGTCTGGAAGGAACGGCGTGACGAACTCTCAACCACGGACCAAGGAGGCTATACGGCGCCAGATACCAATCCGGCCGCCAACGCCTTCGACGACGTGGACCTCGTCGGCGGCTCGTCCGCCGACCACGCGCGCCGCCGCAGCATGGCCCAGCAGCATTCGTCCTTCTCCACTGTCCTCTCGAGCGGCCTCGCGGCCTTCACCGGCGGCTATGGGAACCGCAGTCGGGCGTCCTCAACCCAGCAGCATCCGCCCGCTGCGCGTGGCAGTCTGGAACTCCTGTCCGAGGAGAACTTCGAGGATGAGTTCGACGAGGCAGAGTTTGCGCGAGCGCAGGCCGAAGAAGAGGCGCGGAAGCGTGTGGAGTGGGTCCGCGAGATCAAGGGGAAGCTCAAGGACTGGAAGGGCTGGCGGCTGGATTTGGTGGATAGTCGGGCTGGCGCGGAGGGAGCCGGTGTGGGTATGGGTGAGATATTCGAGATTTAGATCTGATGTCAACATACGTTAGAACCTCCAGCTTCCTGACAACCTTTCTCTTTCGGTTGATCTACATCGAGCAATTGCAGCCAGTGTCTTGACTGGCACGGCGACTTCTCAAATTACATTACAATAATGATTACGCTAAGAATATAATGAATGAAATATACTCGTTCAGGCTAAGAAAAATGGATATCCCATGCGTATGCAACGATGCAATATTTGAACACAGACACCAGCACCGAAATGTCCCAAACCGACGCAAGCAAAAGACAAAGCACCAACTGAACACATGCACATCTAGAACAAGCCTGAGGCTACATCGACTGGATTCAATCCTCGTGGCGCCCTGTAAGAACACCCTCCGATTGCCCCCTTCTCCTCCTGCCGAGCAGCTCGCCGACCCAACCTGACATCTGATATAACCAGCCACCCGTCACCATAACCCCGGAAACGGTATTCACCAGCCGCACAAGCAAGGACAAGAAACTGGTGCGCTCCTCGCTAATCATCAGCAGGATGGGCTCGATGTTGTACTTGAAGAAAATGCCCGGGATGAAGTAGGGGTTTTCTGGAATTGCGCTGGACTGGCTGGTGGCGGCGTACTGGTTGGTGAAGATGAGGTTTTTGCTGTAGCGGTTTGTGGGCGGAGCGTTGGCGTAGGTGTCTAGCGCGAGGTTGCCCTTAGAGTATATGGTTGGCACGATGGAGAGGAAGTACTGATACTTGTAGTAGTGGTCTTCGGTTGTGGCGATGGTTTTGTCGAGGGGGTTGAGGAGGGTGGGATAGTGAGGGCCGAAGGAGAGCTCGGTGATCATGTGGGAGAAGTTGAAGGCTGCGCGAGCGTCAATTGAATTCGAATGAACACGAAGCCAAAAAGAACGTACTCTTGTGCTCGAGATGAGGTGCGTTGTTATGGTATCCGTGTCCCTTCGCGGTAATGTGGAAATCACCCTGGACCTTATTCCCCTCCAGACTGCCGTAAATCCGACACGAGTCAACAGCATCTCCCCTCCGCAGCTTGGGACCCTTGGCGAACTTCTTCCTGGGATTCCTCCGCACCTCGCCGAGAACATGGTGCACATGCGCGTCGGCCTCCTGCTCCGATAGACGATCTGCGTGCTCCTGGCTGAGCGTCTGGTATTCGTGCGCACCGCCGTAGATCTCGTAGTTGCGCTTGTCCATCCACAGCTGCCAGCTCGTGCGCTCACGTTTCAACAGCTCACCGGCAAGAACGCGGTCGCCTGAAGCGTCCTGGATATTCACATCCAGCGTGTCACAGGGCATGTGCACCACAATGTCCAGGTTCAGCTGCAGGTCATGGGAGATTCCCCTTTCAACGCTGAAGTGCTGCTTCTCGGTGCCTTTGAGCCATGTGCGGAACTCGGATATTGAGAAGAAGGTGCAGACGAGCAATATCAGAACCGTCCATTGTCCTCCGCGGGGAGAAGGCGCTGTATAAGAAGGTTTTGTCTTTGCTAGAATCACCACGACAATCGTCAGCATCCGCACCATAACCTGGGCCCGGCCGCTTTCGAGGACGGTTTGCGAAAACACACAGTCGAGCTGGACTCGGCTTTTGAGCACGTCAATGGTTCATGATGAGCACTTACGAAATGCATCGAATGTCTTCAAGCTGCCTTTGACGCTTGACTTCTCCGCAAATGCATCCTCGTCAAGGCCGTGCGATGCGTAGCCGTTCATCACGAGTCGCAACTTGAATTGGACAAATCAAGACATGAACGGGAGTAAATTGGAAGGCTAGGTGTACAGACAGCACAGATAAAAAGCCCGTAAGACAAATGAGCACAGCTCTGGTGATGGCGCAAGAAAATAGTTGAAACAGACGACGACGGGGGGAAGACAAGTACAGGCCAAGTGTTCCAAAAAGAGGTACCTATCTAAACTCCGCACCCCGACGCGTTATCGGACGGCTTATCAACAACGCTATCAACAAGGCTAGATTGACATTTGACATACTGCAAGACACCTTCAAGCGTCAACACAAATTCATAGATTATTCTCTATTTCATAGCGACTTCATGATCTCTATACTAGACGAGTGCACCCCTCAGAGCTGCCTAATACCACCGCAAAGCAAAGTCAACAATAGTCCGCATGACACCAGAAAAGACTCCGCAGATTAAGTCACAACGGTCCCGGGCGAGAATTGAAGAGATACAAGGGTACTTATGAGAAGAATGGACATAGGAAGGCGTATGAATGTACAGACGCTTTATGCATAACAATGAAGATCCGTAGCGATGCAAATAGCCTCGAGGGTACATGAGAATGAGGCGATGCGAAGACATGTGCAGGCAATTCTGAAAAACAAGGGGTTATGCATATAGTCCGGTAGAAGTTGTGAAGGAAAGGTCATGATTGTATCATAAATAATTGGTGACTGGTGGCAAGCAGGAAACACAACAGAAAAGTGAAGGAAAAGGTGCAAAGAGTACAGGTATCATGGCAAACCACACAAATGTTGGAATAAGGGGGTATAAAATGAACTCTTGTTGCCTTGTCCGCCGCTTCAAACTAGTTTCACTTCAATTCAGTCATGACGCATGCGCAGAACCACCGACGTTCTCGACCGGATGTATGCAACTTGAAGATAACGACAAGAATTAATATTACAGGCATGTGAAAAAAAAAGGGGGAAAGAAAAGAGGACGAAAGGTGGAGACGTGGAACGCGACGCATCATTTACTTCTCTAGCAACTCGTCAATCAAATGGCCTCGTGGTTGTATCTTTACCCAGGTCAGGTTACTTACCAGGCTCGTCGCCGCCGCCGCAGTCGCGAGGTCAGGCTTTCCACTGATGCTCCTGGCTGCGACGCGGGGTAACGCTGAACCAGGAGTAGAAGGGACAGTTGTGCCTCGCTTGGCAGGAGTCGACGGCTGCAGGCCGCTCACGGTGGAGTGCCGTTTACCAACTGTCGTCGGCTTCACAGGAGAGCTGCCTGAAATGTCGCGACTGCGAATAAATGTACCGTTTTTGAGACTAGTTCCAGGTGGCTCCGGCAGCGGCCGTGCTGTGGGATTAGACAGAGTGGTGCCACGCTTGTTTGATAGGCTCGTCATACCATAGCTTCGAGAGCGTGACGCAGGTTTGATTCCAGTGATGAACTCGTGTCTGAGCGCATCGTGAGGGGTGAGGCGACGAGCGGGATCCCATCGAAGACAGCGAGAGATAAAGTCGAGGAAAGCATCATCATCACACTTCAAAACCTGTTTAAGATCCTTTGAACTGGGTCGACGCCTTCTGCCCTTTGAAGAGACCGTGAGTCTAGGCTTGCCCAAAGAATCAAAGAATAACTTCTTCCGAGTGCTCTTCTCAATTAAATGTTTCTCGGGAGGACCAAACACCTCCATTATACAAGCAAGCTGTTCCTGTTCATTTTCTCCCGGGAAGATGGGATAGCCGCTGTAGAGCTCGGCCAAAATACACCCCAAACTCCACATATCAATCGGCATGCCATAAGACATGCCAAGAATGACCTCTGGCGAGCGGTAAAAACGACTTTGGATATAGGTATACACCTTCTCATTCTCGAAACAACTGGATCCAAAATCGATGACCCGAATCTCGGAACTCATGGGATGAACGAGAAGGATATTCTCGGGCTTGAGATCACAATGAATAACCTTTTTGGTGTGCAGGAGCGTCAGAGTGCCCAGGATCTGCTTCGTGAAGCGGCGTATTAGTTTGAGTGAGAACCCTTTAAAGTCGTGAGCCTTGATGAACTCATAAAGGTTCATTCCGAGCAGCTCCGTGGAGATACAGAGGTGGCCCCTGAAGTAGAAGCTCTGTGTGAAATTAACCACGCTGTGACGGCGATGCGGATCCCACTCCTTCAGTTTCTGAAGGAGGTTCACCTCAATCAGAGCTTGTTGGTGGAACCGTTTCTTGTTGCGAATGATCTTCACAGCAACCAGAGCTCCCGTCCTGTGGTCTATGCATCTCACAACCTGACCAAAGCTACCTTTGCCCAGAACATCGAGTACTTCATACCGATACGCAAGATGATCACCGATCACGATGTTGTAGTCACCACGATCATCGTCGTAGCCGAAGTTGGCAGCTTGCGCGTTCAGATCACCAACATGTTTCTTCGCATTCTGCGTTCCGCAAAAGTAGATATCCTTGAAGTCGATGATCTCTCCACGTTCGAAGATATTGAGGTTGGCCATTTTCAGTGCCTGCGCTGGGCTCACTCGCTCTTTCGGGCCTGCCTTGCGGCGTAATTCGTCCAGATTCCTGGCGGCAGTCTCAAAGTCCTTGCGCTTGCTAGCGAGTCTGCGCATCTCCTCGTCGGCTGCCAAAATGTCAGAGTCAGGGTTAGACTCATGCTGCTGGCGAGGGGTGGCTGCCGTGCTGGATTTTGCCGAATTGATCATCTTGTGCACGGGCGAAAAGATTGATGATCCGGATCGGAGTGGTGCCGTATTGCTTTCCCCGGACTCGTTCGAGACACTTGGCTCCAAAGCGAGACTCTGTTCACTACTCACACTTGGGTTCCGCATCGTTGAGACACTCGTGCCGGAAATAGATGACTGACGTCTTGTTTGAACGTACGATGGCTTGAGCGTGGGACTCGAATCTTTGACTGTGGACAGGTTACTCCAGGTGGCAGATGCTGGGAGTCTAGGCGGCGGCATTTGCTTCGCCGGATCCAGATCAGCACCTGTCGAACGTTGTGATTTGGAGTTGCTACGCTTTCTGGTCAGGGTGATCTTATTGAAGATGGAGGAGCCAGAAACGCTGTTGTTGTCAGGATCCGAAGGAGTAGACAATTGACTGATTGTGTCAGCATTCGAAGAGAATGCGGATGATTGAGTTTGAGGTCGAGGCCCAGTCAGCTTGTATGATTGCGAGATCTGTGGGGAATAATCGCCACTCGTGCTGGCCTTTTGTTGTAGGTTGCTGAAGTCGCTGCTACTCTTTGGCAACGTGTACGAGACGTACGGGGAAATTGTTCGCGCACCACCAGTGGTATTATTGTCAAAAGATGCCAATGCACTGGAGCTACTTGCTGTCCTCAGAGGAGCAGTTGTCGAAGTGCTCAGCACGAAATGGGAAGTGCTGCTTCGAGCGTGGGTGAAGCCCATTGTGTCGTCATCGTCTCGAAAGAAGAAATTTGCCTTGGAGGCCGTCATCGGCGTGCTTGGAGTCTTGGATACGACCTGGCCTGAAGGAGTGTAGGACTGCGCATCTTCTTCGCGGTCCTTCAGAGCTTCGATCTTAGAGGCCACGGGAGTGCTGAGAGGCAACAGGTTCAACGGGGGCAATTTCAAAGGCTGCAGATTCTTCTTCCCAAAATTGCTCGCCGGAGTCTTTGCATCGGGAGTTTTCATTGCTCGCTCAGCAGGATGGTCCGTAGTCTTTTTGTCGTTACCACTTGTCGCTGGTTTGTGCTCAGCGTCGTGGTCAACCTTCGGCTTCGGAAGACCAATATCCAGGGGAAGACTAGACTTCCGCGGAGCAAAGTATGCCTGAAAATCGCCGTCACCCTTGGGAGACTCGTAAGCCTTGGGAATTGCGGGAACAGGAGGGACTTCTTCGTTGTTTCCCCCCGTGTGTTCTGCACGCGGCTTTGGGGTAGGTAACCGGGAAGACGATTGATTCTGGGCAAATCTTGTCTGCAAGGAACTGCCGGAATTTCTCGTAGAGCTATAGCTCGTGTTGGACGACAAAGACAAGCCTGAACTGTAGGATTTCCGACTCGGGTCGGGCGTTGTTCTCGTCGACGATGGTGTGACGCTCTTCCGCGGCAGGCTAGACGGAGACTGGGCGCAGGACCGGGGGCGAACAGGCAGCGTGTCCTGTTTGGTTGGAGGAGTATATGGTAACGGAGGCGCTTGCGGCGCTGTAGAGATTCGCTTCATACGCCGTGCATCAGTAGGACTTATTGTTCGAGCTCCGAGGCCTGTCGCGTGTGGGGGCATAACTGACACCCTTTTCGCAGATGAAGCGGGCGTAGTTGCACTACCGGCAGGATTCTTAATCGGCGTCCGAACGGTATTAGTGGAACATGACCGCAAGTGGTCGGTCAATCCAGATGCGGTCAGCAGATGGTCACCAGGCTCTCGGGAGGGTGGTTGGAGCGACTTGGCTTTCATGCTGCGAACATTGGAAGGGAGCCTCGTCTTGTCAAGACCGTTGGAATCGAGATTCTGGGCATGTGGGCGGAGGCTTGCATGGTCGGCTGGAGCCGTATCCACACTTGCCTTCCGAGCAGACACGCTCTGACGTCTCGCAGATGTAGCAGCTGAAATGGAGCCAGGACCTAGAGATTTACGTGGAGCGCGCGGAGCAGGCGCGTTTGCAGCGGAATTTTGGACAAGACTCTGGCGGCGACTCCGCGCAGCGGTGTTAGAAGCCGGAAGACGCGAAGATACCGATTCTGCGGAGGAATTCTGGCTCGATAAACGTGAAACTTCACTCTTTCTCCGCACGGAATTACTCCTTGACCGACTGGCGAAGCTGGATTCGTTGTTATCCGCCCACGGATTCCGCGTAAATGGACCTGAGAGCTGGCTTCCAGGGTGATTTGAAACCCCAGACCCCGGCATTGGAAAGTGATTTAGACTCGGCTCTGCCATGATGCTGTTGTGGAAGTCATCAAAGTTGACGGGGGCAAGGAAGTCCGTCTGGTCAGGAGGCGTATGGTTATAGTCCGACTTTGCCAGATTCCCCATGCTGGTGGAACGAAGACTGACGCGAGAGTTTGTACTCCGCGTTGATTCATTTGTTGAATCAATTGAAGAGTGTCCCGAGTGGAAAAAAGAGCCCGGTGCATTACTACGAAGCAGAAAGTTAGAAGTTAATGGCAATCAATAATACAACCCTCCTAGTCACGCTGGGAGAGACCACGCAGGGAAATTGGAGATTTTCAGCCCATACCTTCTGCGCGAGGGTTCTTGCGGCCGTGGGCCCTGCGGCACTTTTTGATCTCGAATCGACAGTCTTCTCTTGGTCATGATGCTTATGCGAGACCCAGCTGCTGTTTTTGAGGAAGGAGGAGTATCCGAAAGAAAAGGTGTCGATGCATGTTTATGCAATCGTCTTCGTGCGGGACCCTCTGCTATTTAGAGCCATACTCGTTAGCCATTGCCATTTGCGATTCCGCACCGGACAAAACCATCGCTTGGATATTTTACCTCCAGATCCTGAGTCTTCATTCCGAGGTGGACTGGTCGAGCCCGTTTGTCCTTTACGCAGCTGCCCCCTCCCTGGAGTCTGCTGCGACGGTAGCTTTTCCGGCATCCTAACCCTTCGATCCCAGTATTCCCAGTAGCGATCGGGGCACGTCCAGGGCGATTCGTTGAGAAGTTAGAGGTGAACGAGCAGCCCAGTGTCGTTTTCTTTTGCCAATGGCACAGATGCGTCACTGATTTCCCAGCCTTCAAAACAAAGAAGAGGCTTGACAACACCGTCGCGCAACCCGTCAACGGTCGCTACCGGTCCATTGCGGGGAACAAAAAGAGCACGTCTCTTTTGCCAGGAGTCGACCACGAAGAACCAAACCGAAGTACGCGGCCAGATAAAAGGATTGACAGCGTATTAATATCGATTCGGTTTCTTTCGAAGTGTCGACACAGGGTTGTTGGTGCGCAGAGGGGGAACTCTTCGTCGTTCGGTTGGACTTGGCGTTAAGAAAGTTACGGGCGTATATAATAAAATGGGACCACTAGAGCCCAAGCAAACGGGAAAGAAGAAAAAGGGGAAATATTGTTAAGGAACGAGGAAGGCACCCAAATATGATGAAACGAAAATCTACAGATGATATCGTGAGCAGAAAGAAGCCAGCAAGACCACCCAATGCAGCTAGAAAAATGAAGCAGAGGAGAAAAGTCGAGGAAGTGACAAAATATAATTATGGGTACTTGGTAAACAACAAGCTGTTGTTGACCTCTGCCAGTACGGAGGTACTATGGAGTAACCTAACGGAGTACTAACTATCGCAAGTTTCTTAGTAGTCTAAAATGTAAGGTAGTGCGTGCCCCCTGGCTCCTTTTCTGTAGCTCTAGAGATGCCTAATTGGGTAACGACAAGTGCAAAGAGGGCAAACTCTGCTCTTCTGAGATTAGTGCATGATGGGTGGATTTTGTCATTTTCTGCTCCTTACGGCAGATCAACCTGTACCCAAATTACATGTTCATTACCCAAATTACCAGCCCTGTTTTACGGAACCCGACCCTGCTCGGCTCATCCATATCAGAACAGTCGATGTGCATGTGCTTCTGTGCGGAGAGACCAAGCACTTCGGGCCATCCGCCACAAGAAATGCACTTTCATGCTTCAAGTCTATCTCTCGACGCAGATTCTAGCTTAGGGCATGATGGATGACGGTTGTACTGCTGAAGTTATTGCCAACCGTGACGAGCCCATCCCTGTTATCTCAGTCAACAAAAATGACGCCAAGTCACATCGGCATGGGAGGTCGGAGTCTTTGCAAGACAAGTTGTTCGCCAAGTTTGTACCCTCTCGTCTCTGATTTGGAGAATAAGCCTTTTGAGGTGCCAAATGGACTGACGTTATTGATGTAAGGCTTCTGGAGCAAGTCATTCCCGCAGAAGATGTAGACAATGAGTCTGTGTCGGGAGGCGACAAGCGTACGTCTCCAGATGTTAAGCGGCCAGCGTTTAGCCTTCCTTTGATGGCTAATAATTTTCGTCGCTTCAACGCGAGGTATGTCAGATAAAATATCTATGGGGAAATGTTGAACTTGCATGTTGCTAACAGCCTTGACAGGATCGGGATCGTTTTCCATTTCCAAAACCGAGTTGAACGTCTGCTAAGCTGGAGGAAATCCTCCCATACATTCTCTTTCCTTTTTATCTATTCGTTTATATGCCTGGATCCTAACCTCCTGGTGGTACTTCCCATTACCGTCATTTTACTATTCATCATGGTCCCAGCCTTCGCGGCACGTCATCCACCACCTCCTTCAATGTCTACTTCCAGCACCACACCCTATTACTCATACCAGGGTCCGGCACTTGCGCCTGCAAAGACTATCAAGCCAGCGTCTGAGACATCGAAGGACTTTTTCAGAAATATGCGTGATCTCCAGAACGTCATGGCTGACTTCTCTGATGTGCATGATGCGACTGTCTCGCTCTTTGCACCCATAACCAACTTCTCGAATGAAAAGCTCTCATCCACTGTTTTCCTTATGCTAACAATCACTGCTGCGCTACTGTTTCTGACAGCTCATCTCCTGCCATGGCGGTTTATTCTACTACTTGGTGGCAATGCGGCAGTCCTATCCAATCACCCCGGCCTACAAGACTTCTTGCAGAACCTCCTAGGAGACAGTAGCGGTGCTGTGAAAGCCGACGCGCAGGCTGACCGGGCGGAGAAAAAGGAGATCTTAGACCTGTATGGGTTGTCGATGCCATCGAACCCATCCGCCGCCGTATCGTTGCTTGATTCATTGGCTGATATTTCTCTGGATTCATATCCTGAAGAGCGTGAGGTAGAGATTTTCGAGATCCAAAATCGCTCCCTAGCTCCTTATTCTGAGTCAGAGTGGGACCATTTCATTTTTAGTCCAGTGCCATATGACCCGTTGTCACCGTCCCGCATTGCAGGAGACCGTCCAAGAGGATGTCGTTTCTTCGAAGACGTTCAGCCTCCACCTGGCTGGGCATGGAAGACAAAGAAGTGGAAGTTGGACCTTGACTGCCGCGAGTGGGTCGTTGAGCGCATGATTACCGGAGTAGGCTTTGAGATACCCGGGGCTGGCCCAGAAGGAAGCATGGCCAACGAAGAGATTGGAGGCTGGGTTTGGGACCTACCTTCTCAATCCGCGTCCAGAGACGAAGACGCCGTGGCCACTGCCCTAGGGTATCAAGATTACGGCTCAACCTCGAAGCCGGCCTCAATTCAAGAGAAGAAGAAGACGCAGAAAGGTAAGCAGAAGTCGGTCTCTCGAGACTGGGAGGAGCAAGGGCATTCAGGATTCAATGGCATGGGCGAATGGCGGAGGAGACGGTGGGTTCGGGTCGTGCAGAGAGTCAGCGTGTCCTCTGAGACCGACAAAGAGAAACCTTCGAACCAAGGGAAAACGTGATGTTGTTATGAGTACACTGGTGTAATACTTTATGATCTTGATCGAATGGGAGAACCTTTTATTAGACCAGGTTGCCTGATACTTAAAATGGCTCGAATGAGCGGGAATCCTTGTTATTCGTCAAGGATAGAGAATACTTTACCCTCATTTGCACCTCTGCGATGATTTCTACAAGTCCGCCCTCGGATGATAAGGTATCTATCCATTTTGATCTTCGTTTGACCTTGTGGTGCTGCTTGCACACTGTATCCATATTCTACAAAATACATTCATTCCTAATACGGATACTCATGCGGTATTTTACCATTCTAATATTGATGGTGACTAGGTACCCGAGGCTTGGCAAACCTTCATTTTCACACTCTATCAAATGAAACATGCATGCTTCCAATTTCTTCAGGGAATATCTATTCGATAATATATTGTTGGCAAATGTAAAACCCTGGGTTTCATTTATTTTTGGTAATAGAGACGGTAAGGCGTGAAATGTGGGGAAATTATGCCTAAGGTCGCCTCGTTTTCAGCCTCCCAAATTTCAGACCTAAAGCTTACCTGGTGCCTTAGGCATCTCGGCTTATCCTTCCGCCTCCGTCTAGAACGAGATACCTACCAACGAAGCAGAGACGCTTTGGACAACATTAAGAGAGAAGATTGTCTGAGTATCCGTCCAATCAATACTCAGGGATTAGATCTGAATTGATGTCTCTCGTTCAGAATTATGGCGTGCTTCTTTCTTGCCATCCACTATGGGTATTGCACACCGACACTCATTCTATATTGTTGCACCCCGCTCTGACATAATGATGCTAGGACTCGGCCAATGCTCGACTGTCGAGATGTGCCATGCATCATTTCTCCACGATACCTACCATTATCATCGTAGGGGCTGCTGTGTTTTACTTGCTCAGCCAGCTTCTGCACCGCTGGCGCCCGGAATGGACGAAACCCTTCATCTCAGAATGTCCCCGGGAGTGGCCAGACTTACCAGTGGAGCAGATCAAGCAAAGGGTGGGATGGGTGGTCAGCCTTTTCCTCATATCACTCGTAGGGCTCGCGGCAGAGATCGTAAAAGCAATTACAAATGGCTTTGACGTGGCTACTATAGCTCTCCTTGTGTCATGGGTAAGATAGCCGGCATTTTGGGAAAACTTGAGCTGACTCGTTCCTCAGGCAGTTGCCGCTATCTTCATTTGTATAGCACGTCCAAGGACATGTCCAGCTTGGATGCTTGCATTCTTCATCACAGGGCTTGCTGTGGAATTATCATTTATCATGAATCATGACGCGTACGCAGTGACAAGACTTCCTGCATATTATGTTGCGGGTGGCGCGGCTTTGGGTGGATGTGTTACTATATTGCTCATGCCTCTCCGCGAGCCTTCAGTTCCCATTTATGAAATCGCTGCTGTTGGACAGCCCTCATCCAGTGACTTTCGCAGTCCAGAAGACAATCTGAAATTGTGGCAATTCCTTAGTGTGTCATGGATGGCACCGCTGATCTCCATTGGGAAGAAAAGACGATTGGACGAGGACGACGTCTGGTTCCTTGGCTTCGAATTTCAACATCGCAGGTTACACGAGAAGTTTCGTCGACTTAAAGGCTCAGTGGTTGGTCGTCTGCTTCATGCGAATGGGATTGATCTAGTGATTGTTTCCACCATTGCACTTGCGATGATGATATGCGGTCTGGAATTCCTGTGCATACTACGGAGATGTTCGCTGATTTGATTCTCAGACTTCGCGACCCCAATATTGTTGCAGCAACTCCTTCAAGCCATGCAGGACATGAGCTCAGGGAAACGCCCTGCCATGACCTATGCGCTGGCCACTCTCATCGTTCGTGTGGTTGCGGCGCAATCGCAGGTACTCAACCTTTGGTTTGGTAGACGATGCTACGAAAGGAGCAGAGGGGAGATGATCATGATGGTCTACGAGAAGGCACTCTCTAGGAAGAACGTCTTTGACCCCCAGTCAGAACAAAAGGATGAAGGGGTCGCAAACGGAGAGCTTGATGAAGAATATGCCGACGATGAAGTGGAGATCCCCAAGCGAAGGAAACTCTGTGGGATATTCTCTGGGCGTCGGCAAACCACAAAAAAGCCGGCTAAAACGGCTGCCTCGATGGGCAAGATTTTCAATTTGCTCCGTGGTGATGTCTATGAAGTCGCCCAGCGGTTTTGGGAAGTCGACTCCTTGATTGACAAACCTCTGGGACTTATCATTGCAATCGTGCTTGTTTGGAAGCTGTTTGGGCCATCATGCTTCCTGGGAATCCTAGCAATCCTGGTTGCTCAGGTTTTGAACGCCGTCATTACCCGTACACTTCTCCGTTGGGAGAGAGTGCGGAGACTCGCAACCGACGCCAGACTTCAGATAACTTCCCAATTTGTCGAAGCACTTCGTCACCTGCGCTGGTATGGCTGGCAAGGCCACTGGTACCGGCAGGTGATGGATGCTAGGCAGTCGGAGCTGAACCTTCGTATCATCACCAACCTGTGGAGCATCCTGATTCGTTTCGTGAACACTTTTGCTAGCGGCGTGTTCCCTGTAGTGGCTCTCTATGCTTACACCCTTCTGGCCGGCCATCCTCTCCGCATTGATATTATCTTCCCTGCCTTGCAGCTATTTACTATGCTAGAAACCCGCCTTAGAGATATCCCTGGTCTCATAACGGTACTGATCAATGCATCTATCGCTGTCGAAAGAATTGAGGACTTCATGGCCGAGCCGAACAAGGAGACATCTGCCACCGACCCCGCCGAGTCTGCTTCTATTCAGCTACAGCATTGCTCATATGCTTGGCCTGGTCGAGTCGTCCCGGTGCTCTCAGGTGTCAATTTGACGATAACCACGGGTCTGACTGTCGTTTCTGGCAAGGTAGGGGCCGGAAAAACGGCTCTACTCCAAGCGCTTCTCGGCGAGCTGGACAGAATTGGCGGCTCTGCTGAAATCCCTAATGAGATGGTGGGCTACTGTGCTCAAACACCATGGCTCCAGAGCATGAGTATCCGAGACAACATCCTTTTCTCCGCGCCGTATGATGAACAAAGGTACCAGAGAGTTCTGGATGCATGTGCTTTGCTCCCGGATCTCGAGAATTTCGAGCATGGAGACCTCTCGTTTGTGGGTGAGAATGGTATAGGCCTTTCTGGTGGCCAGAAAGCCCGCGTTGCGCTGGCGCGAGCACTTTATAGTACTGCTAGGATTTTGTTGCTTGACGACCCAATCTCTGCTCTTGATCACAACACAGCTGAGACCGTGGTTCAAAAGTGCTTTACGGGCCCACTGATGCAAGATCGCGTCGTTGTTCTCGTTACGCATCGTACCGCGCTGGTTAGTCATATCGCCGATCAAATAGTCTATATTGAAGATGGCCGGGCTACAATTCACGGTAAACAGGCTGTGTCTATGGATACGGCCACTGATGAAGGTGTCCAATCCTTAGCAAAGACAGCCGAGGCCCAAAGTGAGATTCAAGGCGCTCTTCGAGAGGCTGCGGCTTCTGCCCCGACAAAGTTCATGGAGGAAGAGCACCGTGCGGAATGGGGCGTACAAGCCCGAGTCTATTGGAACTACATCAGGGCTGGAGAATACAGATGGTGGATCTCACTAGTATTTATCTTGGCCGTTTATCGGTTGACATCTGTAGGACAATCGTGGTTCCTAAAGGAGTGGGGAGAAGCCTACAACCAGATTCTTCTGGTATTCAGCCATTCTACCGCCCATGGCGGATATTCCTCAGGACAATGGGTTGTGCCGTATGAGTGGTCCCAGGTGTTCCGTTGGAACCCAACCGACCCCCTGGAGGAATTGCCAGCGCCATTCGATGATGTGCGTCCTTGGCTTCTGGCCTTCTTTGTGATAACGACGTTTCAATCGGCCATGCTTCTGTTTGCGCAACTTCTGATGCTGGTCATCGTCTACTGTGCAGGCAAGAAGCTCTTTCACCAGGTCATGGTTCGAGTGAGCCATGCAACATTCCGCTTCTTCGATGTCACTCCTATCGGCCGCTTGATGAACCGACTGACGTCGGATATCGGAGTGGTCGACGGTAACATCAGTGAACAATTCCAGGCTATTGCGTTCCAAGCCATCACCTGGATCTCCTCAATTGTGGTCATAGCATCGGTGACACCAGCATTTCTTGGATTCTCCTTCGTTCTCACTGCGGCATTCATTTTCACATTTCTGCAATTCCTGCCAACGTCACAGAGCTTGCGACGACTTGAGATGGTGTCTCTTAGTCCTTTGATCTCGAATTTTGGCGAGCTCCTGCATGGTCTGACGACTGTTCGTGCGTTCCACGCAGAAGAACGCTTTCAAAACAGAGTCATTGCGGTCGTAGACAAATTCCAGGGCATGGATCATTTCTACTGGTCGCTTCAAAGCTGGCTAATGTACCGATTTGAGACCCTGTCAGCTGCGTCCACGTTTTGCCTCACCGTCCTGGCATTATACACTAATGTCACTCCAGGTCTTGCAGCTTTTGTACTGATAGCCGCCAACAATTTTGTTACGTCCACTCATGCTTTGTGCAAACAATATGGCCAGCTACAAATGGATTTTGTCTCGGTTGAACGAATCGATGAGCTACTTCACATTGAGCAGGAGAACCCAGGGACCATTGAACCCCCGGCATCCTGGCCGCGGTTCGGGCAGGACATCACATTTGACGACGTTACCATTCGATACGCACCGCACCTGGAGCCTTCACTCCGCAACATTTCTCTTACAATCCCTGGGGGATCTACGACGGCCATCATAGGCAGAACAGGAAGCGGCAAGTCCACGCTAGCCGTCTCACTGCTCAGCGTCATTCGCCCTGAATCAGGCCGGATCGTCGTCGACGGCATCGATATCGCCCAAGTCGATACGCAAGCGCTCCGAACCCGCGTCACATTCGTCGCTCAAGACCCCGTTCTCTTCCCTGGTAGCATCCGGTTGAATCTCGACCCAACCGGTGAATACTCGGACGAGGAGTGTGCAGATGTTCTGAAGCGTGTCTGTAGTCGACATGGGTGGAATTTACAGACGCACGTCGAAGCCGGTGGCCGCAACCTCAGCCAGGGCGAGCGGCAGCTGATCGGTCTCACGCGGGCCGTTTTACGCCACAGTCCGATTGTCATTCTCGACGAGGCTACCGCATCTATCGACCATGAAAGCTCCCTTGAGATTCAGCAGGTCATAAGGGAGGAATTACGGGAGTCGACGGTTATCACCATTGCGCATCGGCTGGAAGCAATCAAGGACGCGGATTACTATGTCGTCCTAGATAAGGGACGGGTGTCAAAGCATGGCTATGTCAATGATAAAGGTACTTCTCAGATACAGTCATAGATAGAAGGATTAGAAAGTCTCCTAGAATGTTTACTAGAATCACGACTACGAGTCATTCTCAAGCAGTCACAAGGTGTAACTTTTAAACAACATAAAACATTTCTGTACATTGTAATTTGCAAATTCGAGAGTGATCATCACGGAATCATGCAAAACCAAGGTAAAACCACACGAAACATAGATCGACACGCCATCAGGAAATCCCAAACAACTAAGCCCACCCACACATCAACAAGACATGAGCCACCACCCGCAGGGAAACAAGCAGCATCATACTCCAACAAGCACCATCGCACACCATACTTCTCCCCGACCCGACGTTAACAGCACCCGTCGCAGTGGCACCACTCGAGCTCACAGACCAGCCACTCGCCGCAGGACTCGCCCCAGGCACAGCCGAAGGCACCACAGGAATGGAACTGGTCCTACTCGGAGAAGCCCCCGCCACCCCATATGCTGAAGATGTAGATGCAGATGCAAATGCAGATACACGCTGACGCCCCGCACCATCGGATACAACAACCTGTAGAACCGGCACCGCTGTCACCGCTGCACCGTCGACGCAGTCGCCCAGATTCCATGGGTTGTATGGCAGGGAGCAGACGCTTCCGTCCAGCGACGCTGGAGATGGGAAGTGGGTATTGACGCCGTCCTTCACGCGGGGAGTCTCAGAGACAGAGACGTGTACGGTGTCGATGCCAGCCTGCATTCCTGCTTCATCGCAGTTTCTACCGAGGGCGAAGAGAGGCGACTCCCAGCTCCCGCAGAGGGTTGTCTCGGGGATGTGAGAGATCTTGCCGTCGATCGAGTATCCCGTACCATTGAAGGCGCAGACTGCGTCTCCTGCGTGCTTGGATGATTCATGACCTTGGTATTCTCGTCAATTCGTATCAGAGGAAGTGATTATAGAATCTGGGGACGCACAAACTACGGCGCCAGTGTAGAGTGCTGGGATGAACCTCGAGAGCCTGGATATGGATGCCTGGTCAGTTGTTTGCGTTCGGTAGTGACCAGGGAGTTGCGTACATGGTATTGCAGGATCGGACTTCGATCATCGTCGTAGACACGCAGGTTATGATCGTCGAGCCCTCTAGCGAGCCTTCGGGGCAGTAGCTCCCTCCGGGTTTGGAGCAGATGAGAGTGTCGCTGGTTGGGTCGCTGCTGATTGTTAGCTCTTTTGCCCTCGTGGATATCTAGAATGGTAGGAAGGCCGAGGGTGGAAGATTACTATTTGACTTGGGCGCTTGCCAGCTCAAGGAACATGAGACTGGCGTATAGGAGGAGGATCATGGTTAGATACGTCTTCATGGAGTCAGGGTTGGTATCGGTATGCTTGAAGTTGAGTCGTCAAATGGAAGTGTATGAAGCGTGAGTAAAAGTGGCAGGATGGCCAGACTACTGAATTTACAGAGAGCTTGAACTAGAACTAGACTGCTGAGGCACTGTTTGTTGATACTACGCGTCGTGGTTGAGCAGTGAATGAATTGTGGAAGATGCCGTTACTTTCAACAGGACCATAGCACAGTTCAGCTTGGAACTACTTCACAGTCTACGAGATTCACTCCTCCACGGCTTCTAGTGACTAGGTAAATTCAATGTGAGACATAGTGGAGAGGAGTCAATAGTAGCCACTCAGGGACTCCAGCAGCCAGGCAGAAGCTGGGTTGACGGGCAACCTCGCTAAGACATGAAGGCATTCGATAATGGGACTCTACCAGGACACGAAATAGACGAGAATGACAAAAAGGAAGAAAGAAAACGGAACGAGCCATAGACACCCATCTGTAGGATGCCCAAGGCCCGATCCGTCCCGGTCCCGGTACCTATATAGCTGGAAAGGAGGCTATATTGGCACCAGAACCGTAATCGAACCGGAGACGTCGATGGCTACAGAAGCCCCGCAAGAGTCAGTGCTAGACTGACTGGCGTTGACCCCTGCACCACCTGCCCCGGTTCCTTGAGTGGTGCTCTTGCTAGAGACCTATGTGTTGCCCTTGGCTGCCGAATCGGGTAAGGTACGGGGATATGGATACCTGGGGAACAAGGCGTTGAGATGCTGCCTGAGGATATAAGTGCATATCGGACCTAACTGTGACTCTGTAGTCGACATGTATACCCCTAGAGTCTCGACAGAACAACTCATACTCTTATCTGGCAACAACAATGTCAGCAATGGTTCGCGTCAATGGGTTCGCCTTACCATGAGCCCCCTATGTTCAGAGGACCTCCACTACATACAAATGACGATAGCGATCATAAGAGAAGGTTGATTCCTCATGGAAGGCTGCTGTATCGAACTCTGACTTTATATTGATATGGTATCTGCAAGGACATGAATGTGATATAGGTCTATATGTAACAGTTGCAGACCTGTCGGATAGTATAACCTCACAACCGCAGCCTAGACAACAACTTTTGATATCAACAACCCATCAAAAACGCCGCATGCGCCTGGAATGCATCAAGACACAAACTATGAGGAGTGGTTCGCCTTCCACTTGCGAATCCTCCGTTTCAAATCACCCTCGCTCTGTTGCATAGGATTCAACTTCCTATCACGAGCCATGGCGCTGTAGTTCTCTCCATGACGCTCGATCAGCCTCATAATCCATTCCTCCTCCCGCTTGCTCTGGTGGCGGGGTTTTTTCGCCCTGACTGCCTGCCCTTCTTGGTCTGCCTGACGCTCCAGCTGTTGAACAATCGCGCTCTTGGCATTGGCTCTTTGTGAAGCGGGCTGCTGGGATGCCTCATCTTCAGACAATTCGTTCAGTGGGTCGTTGAGCGGATTCGAAGGTTTGACTTTGCGGCCGGCAATTTCAATCTCCTCTTCGTCACGAATCACTCGGATGATTTTGCCTGTTTCCGGGTCCCGTTCCACCCTAGTCTCGCCCATGACTGCCTGCTTTGCGGACGCTTTGGCGCTGCCCCTGATGTGGAGGGAATCCTCGGGCAGCTCCTCGATGCGCCCATCTTTGGTCGGCCGTTTTTCGCTACCACCAGCTGGAGCGTTGAGTTTGTGAACGAGTCCCAAGCGGCGGTAGTTTTGTGTCAGGGTCAATTTGCGATCCCTATCGCAGTGAAACACATGTCAGTGGCGATTCTTTGATCGATTCTAAGACTGGTAGTTCTTACCAATTTTGAGCGATAATGGCATTTCCCAGGACATTGATCTTCTTCTTGCCGCTCTTCAGCTGCCCAGTCCTCTTGGGCTTCTGTTTCGGCGTCGAGGACCGGTTTTTCTTCTTCTGTAGCACGCGACCCATCCTTCTTATACCCCTGTAGTGATAAATCGAAAAAGTGGTGGACGATAAAATTGCATAGCGGTTAAATCAATTCTTATCGATTTCTCCGAAACTTTTTAATGTTTGCATCTGGAGGCTTGGCATGTTTGCCGACATTAGCTCCACTGATAACGAGCTGTAGCAAACAATCTGTCCGATATCTATCGTGCTGGCTTGATCAGGGTATCATCCTAGAGTGTCTCTGCCCAATTGCTCATTGCTGCAGTCAGTATTTCACGACAGCAATGGCACTCAATTTATTCTCTCCTGCGCGCAGGACCGGCCTCGCGCTTGTCGCCGGTCTCCTCTTATTCGCTGTGCTCGCGGCTGCGACTGTTGGCAGTGGGGACAAGATCACTGTGGGCGACCTTTCCGTGGCGGAAATCGAAGACAAGTTGCAGGTAATTGCTTCTCAAGCTTGTAGTCTTTTGTGATTGTTAGCGCTGTGCGAATAAAAACTGATTTGCTCAGGAATGTCCACTTGTGGAAGCTCTCAATGAGCACAAGCGTGCGACCAGCCCACCAACAGCCAGTATGATGTCGAGGCTCTTTGCAGTCCTCTTTCCCGGCAGTCCTGCGGTCAATGCAATCCTGGCAACTGTGTACATTTCCGGACCTCCCAGTATGTGTGCTCAGAGAAACCATGTCATTACCGTGCCCGGATCTAACAGCTACAGACTTCCTCCTGGCACTGTGCCCACCGAACATCGACCCCTCATCCCTGTCTGTCATGGTTGCTTTCGCTGTCGGAGGACTTTTAGGTGACACTTTGTTTCATCTTCTCCCTGAGATCTTCCTAGGTGAGGACTCTCCGGAGCACGTGCGCTTCGTCATGGTCGAACCCAACCGGAATCTCCTCCTCGGACTCGGGATCATGGTTGGCTTCTTCACCTTCGTGGCCATGGACAAGGCTCTGCGCATCGCAACAGGAGGCGAAGGACATTCGCACTCGCACTCTCATTCGCACACACACACTGACGACTCCTCCCACGGCACAACCACCAGCTCCACCCCCAGCACCGCCAACACCGAGCTCCGCAAGCGCAAACCCGGCTCCTCCGCGGCCGCCACCAAGCAAGAACCAGAAGACGAGAAAGAGATCAATCCCAGCGTCAAACTAGGCGGCTATCTCAACCTCATCGCCGACTTCACCCACAACATCACCGACGGCCTGGCAATGTCCTCCTCCTTCTACGCCTCCCCCACCATCGGCGCAACCACAACCGTCGCCGTCTTCTTCCACGAAATCCCCCACGAAGTGGGCGACTTTGCCCTCCTCATCCAGTCCGGTTTCTCAAAGCGCAAGGCCATGGGTGCGCAGTTCGTCACCGCCATCGGTGCCTTCCTTGGTACATTCATCGGGATCGCGATCCAGGAGCTGGGTGGCGGACACGGCGCAGCAGCTGGTGATGTGACGGACGCATCGGCCGGGCTGCTAGGCACGAGTCTCACCTGGGGGGATATGCTCTTGCCTTTTACTGCGGGGACTTTCCTCTACGTCGGGACTGTGTCGGTCATCCCGGAATTGCTCGAGACAGGCAAGGATAAGAGAGTTGAAATTAAGAAGACGATTGTGCAGTTTCTGGCTGTTGCTGTCGGGGCGGGGATTATGCTTGCGTGAGTACTAAATCCCGGGTTGTTGTGGACGCTGAACTAACTTTTCTGCTATGCAGTATCTCCTGGGATTGAGGTGTTGGTCTTTTAGATGTGGCAGCAGCACACTAGACGATACACTTGATGGGGACATAGTGATAGACTAAAAGTACTTGAAAGGACGCCGATGCAGTTGATTCATACCCGGCAAAGATAAAATTGCTTGAAAATGATCTAGCTCCGTGCATCTAGATAACCAATGTAAACGACGTGCGGACTCCGCATGCCACAATGCTGGCGCCAAAACTCCATCCACCACATGAGATCTGAAGATTGTATTCTAAATAGTGACAAGTTGCGCACAGAGTGCCCAACGTAACGCATATTGCGTCGATGCACAGAAAAGACAAAAGCAGAATGGTCTAGTATATCATCATTTCCTCCAACCACATCACTCGTTTTGGTGGTATACCTGCAAGCGTCATTAGCATCCCAGAGTCATTCCGAAGGACAAAGGAGCAACTTACAAAATAATCCGGCAGCCCATAAACGGAGTATCCCAGCCGCTTCGCCATCTTGGCGAAGCCCTCCGTTTCGACCAGGTGGTAGAAGGGAAAGGCAGGGAACATCGCGCCGTCACGATGCACCTCCGCCTTGACCATGAGCGCGGTGCCGCCCACACCGTCCAGCTCGATGACCTTCTTCGGGTTCGGATTAGCCGTATCAGCCAGATAAGCCATCAGCGTGCGGTAGGTCGGCATCTCGGCGTAGCCCTCGAGGAGGATCTCGTCGGGCCCCATCTCCGCCGCCATGCTCTGCGCCGTACTACTGTCGATCCACGAGTTGTAGTCATACGGCCGGACATCCATCGTCTTCTTCTCGGAGTTGTAGTACCGCTGGTAGCAGTTGGGCACGAGGACGGGGTAATCGTGGGCCGTGAGGTCCTGGATCAGCGTCGGCGGCGTCTCGACGATATCGGCATCGAGCCAGAGAACCCAAGCCGTGGCGGGACCGAGCGTCGTAAACAGCAGGCTGTTGCGAGCGCGGCTCATCGACTCGCGGCGCGCCTTCTGGTTCGACATCTTGTGCCGCTCCTTCTCGTCCTGCGACTGCAGGGGCGGCTCGAAGTCCTGGCGGAGGATGGAGATGCTCGCGAACCGCTTGTCGATCGGGCCGGACTGCGTCTTTGCGATGGCGGCTTCTAGTGCGGCTAGGGCCGCATTGCCTTCTTTGTTCTTGGGGATGATGAACCCGATCGAGATGAGCTCGTGCGGGTAGGTCAGTTTCACCACGTTGTCCCAGTATTCTGGCACGAAGCGGGCCATCGGTGTGAGGATCAGGATGCGTTCGCTGTTGGCGGTGGAGGTGCTGGTGCTGGTGAGCTTGTTCAGGTCGTACTGCACGACTGGGGGAGGGGCCTGTTGGCCATCGTGGCGGACGGGCTGGGATTTGAAAAAGGGTTTTGTCGGAGGTGAGAGGGGGTTTTCGGCAGCGTCGTCTTCGCGGCGTTGCTGGGAGGTGGAGGAAGATGAGGAGCCGGAGCCCGCGCTAACGGGGGACGCGGAGGATGTCGAAGGGGAGAGCACGAAGATGACGAATCCAAATGCGAGTATGGCCGCCAGGAGGAGAGTGATTGGATTCGTGCGTCGCATTGTGCGGGCGACGGCCATTTCTGGCCGTGTCGACCGGTGGTAACGAGCGAGGGGGGCCAGGAATCGGTATGGTTGAGTTGGTGACGAGGATGCGAGCTGGCTCGTGGAAATTGGAGATGTTCGATGAGGACAAGTCGAAAGATCTGGACCGGCGGAGATGTGGGCACAGGGAGATAATGCTTAGCCAGTAATGAAGTCAATTCTCGACCTGCGCCCCGACATAGCGGGATAGATGGCGAAGAGGTTAAATTTCGAGTCAATCGTGCAGAGAGAGTCGACGAGAGACGGGAGCCGGCGATGATGAGAAGGTGAAGCGATGGTCTGGCCTGTGTCTGCCCGCCCTGACCTCACTGCACTGTGGCCGGAAAAGAACACGCGGACCGACTTTGCAGAACCGCAGCTCAATCTCCCTTGAATGGTCGAATAGTCGATCTCCGAATTCACAACTGGCCAATGAGCGCCGAAAATATTTGCCTTCAACGTTGAAATGTGGACCGGAGCCCAGATCTGGGTTCCTGCGCGAGATGTGCTGAATGCGGAAATGTTGCAGTCAAGCTGGCCTCCGCTGTTGCGCCTCCAGCAAATGACCATCTGGCTATAATCGACGCACTAAGTTCATACCGATTGAATTTTGGTATCTCATTATGCTATATACAATGGTCTAGTCTATCATGGTTCATTAGGCCTGATTACCTGACTACAGGCTCACGGCAGCGACCGCATCACGCCCTCAAATGCAACCAAGGCCATCGCATTCGCCGGGAATGCTCGTAAGAAACAGGGCACAAAACCCCTCCAGTACCCTCTCCATCCTCGCTCGTGATAAACCGCCCTGGCAGCATCTTTCCACCGGCGGAACTTTCTTTCCCCATCACCTAGCGCTCCGCCCATCGGGTCTGTCATCAGTCGCTGCTTGACCACATCGGACGGGTACGAGGTCAACCAGAAGATCTGTGCTGATATCCCCCCGGCCCAGAAATTGATTACTGGCGCCGACATCGCGGTGTTGCTTTTCATCCATCGCGTCAGGACATCGTAGGAACCCCACCAAAAGAAGAAAAACGATCGGAAGAGGATTGTCGCGCAGAGGCCGCGGTATAACCCTGTGATACCGTGAGTGCGCAGCTATGCTGCAGTCAGCCGACGCTCGCTTCCAACACTCTCGAGATTGCCAATGACTTACAAGCTTTTTTAAACAATCGATGGGCCCGCTGTACATTCGCTTCGACTTATCTGCCGCATACTGAATCTGCAGCCGCGCCTTGATGTGCTCCACTGGAGCCGCTACGAAGCTGACAGTCGTACCGGCCAAAATACCGGCTATCCCATGTCCGAAGCTGGGGAGCGTTTTGAGATCAGATTGATAGCTCGCGAACGGCGTGAGAGACCGAATAGCGGGTTTCGAAAAAACATTCTCGAGCAGTAGTCGTCGGTACAACGTCAGGGAACCGAGCATGCTACCTCGTGGATCAGACCCCAATCATCCATTGTATCGATCACCAATGAAAGTACTCACACAGAGTCCATAACCATCCAACCGACCAGCGGCGGCGTGGCTCCCTTGTATAGCCCACTCACACCCTCCTTCCGCACCGTCTGTAGTACACAGTCCAACGGCCCCTTGAAATGCCCTTCTTTGCTCGTCTGTAATCGCACCTTTACCGTATCAAAGCTGCACATGTCTATCAGTCATAGAACAACACAGTAGGAATGATCACGTCACATACGGATGCCCAACTACACCATAAAACGCATATCAGCTCAGTCCTTAACGTCTCCAACAAAATCTCCTCCCACCAAGGAAAAAAAGATAGGAAGAACATACCAGTCAACTTTGCAATCCCCGAAAACACACCCGCTACAAAACCCTTATAGTCGCTCTTCTTCTCGGTCGAAACCGTCGCACCGGGGACCACGCGGGGTGTGCTCTGGCTTCTGCTGCCCATATCACCGGGGACTTTTGCGTCTACCGGGGAATGCAACGCTTCAACTGACGACATCTATGTGGACTCTAGGTTCTCCAGAGTAATGCTCAACGTCTATAGTCTGCCTTGACAATGTGTTATGTGTGATAATACGACTGATGATGGCGAGGTACAATATTCAAAATCCAGCGGCGATATCGGAGATTAGGCGTATGGGGTGTCCCATCGAGCGCGGTGCTCTGCTCAAGGGATGAATGACTGAACCAACGGTTCGATCGAGTTTGTGGTGAGCAAAGACAGAGATAAACTTCGATTGCCCATCGCAGGAACGGAGCAACAGTGATCGACCAAGTAGGAAGGGAGACCAGGTTATAAATTTCAATGGGGATACTTTTGCGCCCCGCAAATCTGTGGGTGCGGGATTTCGGGGAGAGATCGCCCAGCTCCGGAGAGCACTTTACGACTTAGCGGTCTTGGTCGGCCGATCTCGCGTCAAACTATCCAGTGTCAACTAACTACCCAGATTTAACAGTTGGCTCTTAATCGATGGACAGTGGAGTCATTAAAACAAAACCAAAGTCAAGTGGCAGTCTGAGGCTCTCTAACAATTGACCGATCTAGCGACAATCGTCCTTTCAGGACGCAATATGTAAATACAGAGCAGAAGCAAAGTTCCCCGCAATCAGTCGAAGCGAAGATACGAAGACAGAGGTAACATGAGAAATTCTAAGTGTCCTCCCTTTTGAATCCAATTTCAACATCACTCTTGACTTGAGCAGGACAATCTGTTCTGGCCATGGCTGAATTTATATGAGACAGGATATAGGAGAAGAGCGGGTCTGGGTACCACAGGTGACATGTGAAAAGTAATAAATCAAGGCTGTATGGGGTATAAAATGAATGCAAAATGATGCAGGCTGAATTCAGCTCTTATGTGGGAGCCCATCTGACAGATGTGAGTTAACGGGAGAGCTGGAAAAGAATGAAAAAGATGCAAACTTCCATCCTGGATAACCGGCCAGGACATGAAAGGCGGCAGCAACAAAAAGGGAAACGGCATTGATCACCAATTCTTGGAGCTCTTTCGCGACTTCTGACGAGCCCGGTCGACTTCGCGAGCAATGAGCTTCTCAACCTGATCTGGCGCCGCGCTGGAGCTTTGGGAGTCGCTCGACGAAAAGTCTGAGCTCGTTGCACCAATGGTCAAGTAGCCGCCGGTCTCCTCCAGAGCCAATGGAGTCACAGGTCCCGGGCTGCGTAAAGGATCTAACCTTGGGGCTGAGGGACTCGGCGAGAGCGGCCGAGACGGTGCCCTGGAGAGAGTGACGCTTTCCACCAATTCTCTGTACTGTCTCAGCGTGTCACGAGAGCTTGACGATGTCCAGTATGACTGCTGTCGGGTATGCCGGGGCGACGGAGGCTGTGCGGCCAAACTCTGGGAGTTGTTGGAGGGCTGGTAGACAGCGGGATGGAACCGAGGCAGGCTGCCGAGATGGAACGCTGGCACCGACTTAGCCGAGTTGTGAGGGCGAGAGCGTGTTGGCTGTGGAGATGCGGAGCGGGTCGAGGGTGACATGCTGGGCGACATGGCCGGCGAATAGAACGAGGAGCTATCGGAACGCATTCTGGAGGATGGTCGGTGGTATGAAGTGCGGTGATAGCGGTCACTGTCCAGCCGGGAGACACTCTCGCGGTT
Organism: Aspergillus lentulus; assembly: GCF_001445615.1. Classification (NCBI taxonomy): domain Eukaryota; kingdom Fungi; phylum Ascomycota; class Eurotiomycetes; order Eurotiales; family Aspergillaceae; genus Aspergillus; species Aspergillus lentulus. The sequence goes on from NW_028322118.1 coordinate 4,659,146, forward strand.
CCTCCAAGGCTTGGACTGATCAGACTGCGGGAAATAATCCTTTTCAAAACGCCCCGTCAACGGGGTGACCGGCAGATCTGAATCGTAAGGACTGCTCGGCGGTTTTGGTATGGGAATTGGACGAGAGGTAGAACGGCTGAGGATGACAGTTTCAGACAATTCTGAGATTTCCGAAGCGGGTGAACGAGGAGATAGCGGCGACGGCGGATTATATGTGGAAGAGGTAGCCGTCAGGTCACGCAAGGACGATAAGGAGACTCGAGTGGGGTGACCGTGCTTGGCGATCAGGCTTTCCAGTTGGTCTCGGGCTGAAGCTGCTGAAGGACGATGCGAGGGTGACCAGGAGGAGGGTGAGAGATTGGCTAAGAGCACGCGATCAGCAAGAATGACCAGAGAAGGGAACCAGACATGCCACACGTGTAGGGTGGAGAACTGGAGATTGATGTCGACGGTGCCAACACAAAGGGGGAAGTAAACAAATCATTAAAAGGGGATAAGATGAAACGCGGACGGTTCGCATCTAATGATGCCAATGAGAGCAATGGACAATCCGCTAGGAGGGGAGACAGGTGGAGAAGAGGGGTAAAAGAGGCATCTCTATGGTCGGATGGAGTGGCTGCGGGCATGCGCTTGAAGATAGACGCAGAGGATAGAAACAAACGGATAACTACTTACTGCCGAGCAACGGGGGAGAGTGTATTGAGCTGCAGGAGGACGGATAGAGAGAAGAGGATGAGGACGAGGAGGCCGAGAAGGAGGATGGTGGGGAGGCTGCCATTGAGGCTTTTATCCTTTTCCTTCTTAGGCGAGGATAGTTCTGTCCCTGGCCGCGGGAGAGATGAGCCCACATCAGCGTGCTTGCCCGACTTGGTAAGGGTGGAGAGAGACGGGAGATGACAACAAGGAAGAAATATGGAACCAGGCACAGGAACGGGTATCGAAAATGATCTCCTCTGGGGTGCCCCGTTTCTTCTCAGAAGCCGCAACAGCCGACACAATTCTGAAGAAGACAGATTTTCTTGAGTAGGTAGGGAGAGACGGAAGTGCTCGATGCTTCACACAAGGAAAACAGTGCAGTGCTTCCATAATCATCTTGCGGGAAAACGATCAAAGGAAAATCACACAGCAAAGAGTGTCATCAAAAATTCCTGACAACAAAACAAATCGTGACATGGCGTCATTGGAGGAGCTGCGGATACAAAAGCGCAAACTAGCAAAGAAATTGGGTGGACGGGCGGGACAAGTATGTTACGGTACGGTACGGTTACCGCCCATGGTACCACCCTTGAACCCCGGGTATTGGCGGATTTGCCCCACACTTTCGCCCAGTCCAGCGTCCACCACGCAAGGGGTAAAGCAAAAAAGCAAAAAGGCAAAAGAACAAGGACATGCATGCTTTGTCCCAAGGCAGACGGAGAGTCAAAAAGGCAGAAAGGGGTGTTTCAAGGCAGGATAAGTGCGTGCAGAAGACATATCTCACTCACCTGCGACATGATTGCTGGTCTTAGTCAAATGATCCTGGCAAACGGTGACTGTAGCGGGTCCAATTTCCCCCTTATCCCAAACGCTGATTGGTGTCTGATTTGGCAAGCATCCGACAGACGCTATTTTCAGGTCGCTTGCCGTACGAACCGAAAATAGGAAGACAGTCAAATTAAAAAAACATGCGATGACGCAGTCCAGGAAATTTGTGGCTTGGAAAAATGTTGGTTTAAATGATTAAGCAATGACGACCTGCCAGGAGGACGAGCGGTTTTGCAATCAAAGTGATATTCAAGTGTTGAAGATCCGTTGTCAGTGGCTTGTTAGGAAGAAGAGGAAAGGTAGCATAAATGCATAACACACAGTCGACGCATATGTCAGGTCGTACGTGGTCAGATGCAGGACGACGAATCAAGGACATTAGTCAACTGGGACTGTCAGACGCGTCGGCAAGATGGGTTGGACTAGGCATCAGCAAGACAGTGCGCTACACTGTCTTTGTAAGGACAGGACGAAAGAAAGAAAGCTCTCAGCAGTGGCAAGGTCTGACAATCTTGTCCGAGGGCCAAAGAGATTCAACAACGGTCTGACCCAACGAGACGGGGTGAGCTCTGTCCTTAAGAGCTAATCGGTTGCCTTCAGGAGCATCGGGATTTGTCTACACCATCCACCAGGTTTCGCAGATAAAAGGAGCTCTGTAACCACACGCGCAAGCAGCGGGTGACCCCGAACCCTACTCACTGAGCTAATAAAAAAAAATGGTGTGGGAAAAAAAACAAGGCAGAGGCAGTCATCACAAACAGCATCACAATATAAGTGAATATGAGGGCTCACTTGAGAATTTGCTGGAAAGCTGGATGGCTGTGGATTTTACTGAATTTGGACAAGAATTGAGACCGTTTCCCACCATCAAAAGGAGCCTAGAAACCGATAGTGGGACATGGTCGATCTGCCGGGGTCAACAGCGAAGGTGACTGGCAGACGGGCAGTGCTGGGCTACGCCTCTTTCTAGTACTAGTTGCGACCTACAGTTTGAAGGTAGGTGGGCAAGGAGCACTGAATAATGCTGAATGAATAGAACAATGAGTATAGACAGGGTTGGGTACTGCTGCTAGTGTCGGTAGAGGTTTCCATTCTGATGCTGGAGTCAGTTCTTGGATACGCCGTACTTTACTCATGGCAGACAAGAGCTCTGTTCATACAAGCAGCTAGAATGATCCAATCAAATCACTTTATCGACCACACTAGCTACCTGTGTCGAGTCAGGGAAGCGGAGAATCGATATTTGCTTTTCCGAAGACCGTCTTCCTTCCTGTCGAGCGCATTATGGTTCTGATCATCACGATCCACAGGGTATCTAAATCATCCACCAGGCAGGGCGATCAGCCGACTCGCCCACCTCCCATAGCATTGATCCACCCCCGCCCGAGCGTCCTCAAAGTCTGCACTTTCGGATTTTTCTGCTAATGCACCATCCAGTGCGTCATGTTTCAAACAAGGTCCAATAGTCATGAGCGGATGACTGTTCCAAGTATCCGAGAGACGAGCGATGACCAACATGGTTCATTGCCACCGTATGCCCTGGGAAATGATATCCGACACAAGAAATAAATGCGAAGGCAACTTAACTGATATCCGTCTACTCCGTACCTGCAGTGAGATTCTTATTGGGTTGCACTCAAGACTGATCGACAACACTGTCTGAGTTGAAGTACTCCTGATGTCTTACTGAACAATGGGTGTGATTTGCAATAGACTCGACTCTCTCAGCCTTCATGACTGGGACACTCCCCTGCATAAGTTAGCTCCAGCCTACAGGCAACTGAACGCGCCAATCCGCTGCTCTCTTCCCAGATTCCAACTACTCAATCACAGCCTCGCAGCCGTTCGAGCAAAACTAAGCCGTGCGAAGCAGGGTGGACAATTCAAGACATTTGCGCATGTCTCGCATCCACACAGTCTTGTGCCGCACATAGCTCCCTCTTTCTATTTTAGCACGATCTCGATCCGGATTCTGCAGAACCGGCACATTATACCGGCCAGTCATCCTGATTTGATCCCTGGACGGGTCCTCGCATGACCTAGTGGGTGTGGTGACTGTTATGGCCGGCTGAGCACTATTAGTGAGTATCCTATCCTGCCTTGCAGCAGGAACCTTACAAGTGATTATCTGGGCGCTCTGGAATCTAGACAGCCGTCTGGTTCTGGAATCGGTAGGCTCCAGAATTGTGGAATTTCTACTGCATGCTGCAGGTCAACGGGTGCCTACTGCAGGTGCTGACATGTGCGCCGCTGAGGCAGCGAATCCTGATCCTTGAGCCAGCCATATTATTGACAGGCTTCTAGGATGATTGTGATACTCTAAATGGTCAGGGATGAGCTTTATGATCATATGGCATTATGTTATTGGAATATGGAACACATCTGGTCTAGGAAGCAAGACATTCGGCTTGAAAAAATAGCCTGCAATAGCTGGAAACTAGTGGTGGCCGATGACCTTCTTAGGTTGATACAGATCGTCAATACTCTTGATCTCCTCCTCCGTGAGCTTGAACTCGATCGCCTGAATCGCCTCGTCCACTCTTTCCTTCTTGCTCAACCCCACAATCGGCGCAGTGATGAACGGCTTCGACAACGACCAGGCCAGACTCACTATGGTCATCGACACACCGCGTTTGCTGGCAATCTCATCGATCTTCTCGCTGATCTTCTTGTCCGTCTCGGTAAACGGGTGGCCCATTAGTTTACCATTCAGCGATTTCCCTCGCGTGGTTTCCTCGAATGCTTTCCACGGCCGGGTCAAGAATCCCATCGCGAGCGGACTCCATGGAATCGCACCCATCCCGAACTTGGCACATGCGGGAAACATCTCCCGCTCCTCCTCCCGGTAGATAGGGTTATGAAAGTTCTGCATGGAGATGAACTCAGTCCACCCGTTCATACGCGCCGTATACTGGTACTCCAGCAGCTGGTGCGCCCACATCGACGACGCCCCGATATAGCGCACCTTGCCCGACTTGACAACGTCATGCAGTGCCTCCATCGTCTCCTTCACAGGTGTGTTGGGATCAACCCGGTGGATCTGTAGCAGATCAACATACGGCAGATCCAACCTCTTCAGACTCGCCTCGATACTATCGAAGATATGCTTCCGGCTGAGACCGTACTCGTTCACGTAGCCGGCGTTGTCGCGTTCCTCGTTGGACATGAAGAGGGGATACTCGTTGCCGCGACCGACGGGCGCCCACACCTTGGTCGCGATGACGATGTTCTCGCGCCGCCAATTGTATTTCTTGATCGCCTTGCCGAGAATCACCTCGGAGTCGCCGTTCGAGTAGACATTAGCAGTGTCGAAGAAGTTGAGCCCCGAGCGGTAGGCGTGGTCGAGCACGGGGAGTGCGTCCTCTTCGCCTAGAGCCCAGTCGAAGCGTTTCTCGGGGCTGCCGTAGCTCATGCAGCCCACGCAGATGGGCGAGACGCGCAGCCCGCTGGATCCAAGTTGGACGTATTTCATTTTGACACTATTAGTAGCCCTATGCTTTTTGTACCCCTCGATGAAAGCACCCTGAAGATAGATAATATACCATCGGCTCCACCGGAAGGCCGGACTTAGACACTCGTTTTATATCCTATTTCCGATATTGCCCTGATAGTCATCATTCTACTCAGTTTCACTTGCGCAAGAAACAGGGAATTCAGATATTCTCCTGCGTTCAATCCACCAATGAAGCAAGCAGTACAACCCACTACTGCAATCGCGGGTAAGGTAGTGCGGACTGAGCGGGGTAAATAGCAGCCATTTAACCAGATTGCAGGATGCAGGATGCACAGCTGTCGGTTCCTAGCTGACTCAAGTCGCTCCATTCTAGGATAATTGAGCTATCAAGGATCAAGTAGCTTGCTATAATCATAGAGTTTCGGAGATAGTGCCGAAGTAACCCCGCATATACTTGCAGTTGCTCCGGGACGTCCATTGAAGCATCCATATCCATCTACATCTATTGTGCTGACTAGAGAGTTCTTCCTTCGAGAATACTTCAATACAATGTAGAACTAACCTGTACGGAGTACTACGTACAACCACGGAATGAAACCTCCCATCCAGGGAACTCCCCAAACCGCCCTGATATCAACATTCGCCCAACATGACGAATGTGGCCAACCAACCCATCAACCTATAAACCCTCGACTCGATCGCTCACCACCCGCAAAGTCAGCAGAGACCATCTGAAAGAGAAATACTTGAGAACATCAGAATGTCCCTGCGCGGCTTCCACACAACCTCCGACACCATCGTCCTCAAAGACAAGCATATTCTCAGCAGTCGCTGCAAACGGCCTGACGGCACCTACTCCTTCTCCGAGATTGATCTGAATGATTGTCTGGGGAATAATAATGGTAAGTTTGACGGTATCAGGGTGATGCGCTGTGTAGCGGATAACGGACGCTAAGATGTGCTTGTGCTCTAGGGAAGTTTGTCTGGGGCGGGGAATCGTTCGCAGTAAGCGCATCGCAGGTGCATCTTGCGTTGGAAGGAGGAGAGGGAACACCGATGTTGCATGCGCAGCTGAACGACCGGCATGGGAGTGTGCAGTCTGCGAGTGTGAATCTGGGAGAGTGCATCCAGAATGAGGCGGGGGGGTTGGAATATATGCATTGTTGAGGTGGAAGGGCAAGTACTAGAACTACATGAGTAGATAATACGAATATACATGAAAGTCAGATCATCCAAGAACACCCGTCCAGCCATTGTCCGCCGGGATAAGGGCGCCGTTGATCAGTTTCGAGCCCTTGCCGCAGGCCAGAAACAGGCACATGTCGGCTACATCGTCGATCTCGCACAGGCGCGCTTTGACGGCACCTCCGATCTCGACGGCTTTGTCTTTGCCCTCCTCGTTGAGGCCGGCTTGAAAGGCGTCGGTGATGTTAGTGTTCATGCCGCCCAGCAGCAGCCCGTTGCACCGGATGCCCTTGTTGCCGTAGAAGGCGGCCGTGTTCTTGGTCAACCCGACAAGACCGTGCTTGCTCGCTGTGTACGCTGCGCCTGCTTGGAGTTAGCAATAGGAGTACTTTAGTTGTCGGAGAACATACCCGCTGCCCAGCCGGCCTTACCGGCTACAGAGACGATGTTGATGATACATCCATCAGGGGTAGGCTGCGCCAACATATTCCGCACGGCTAGCTTGCTGAGAAGGAATGGGGCTGTGAGGTTCACGCCAATCACTTTATCCCACAGTGCCTCGTCGAGATCTCCCACGGGATCAAACCTGTCCATGATTCCAGCATTGTTAACCAAGATGTCGAGCTTCCCAAAGTCCGCGATGATCTCATCAAAGAGAGTTTGAACCGCGCTCGCGGAGGTTATGTCCGTCTTGATAGCTTTCAATCGACCGATTTCCCCCAGTTCTGCCGAAGTCTGCTGTAGTCGGTCCTCGTTGATATCGCAGATCACCACGTTTGCGCCAGCCGCAAGGAAAGTAGACGCAATGGCCTTGCCCAGCCCGCCAGCTCCACCGGTGACCAGGCAGGTCTTGCCAGCAAGTGAGTTTTCAGATGATGGAGAGAGCATATCGAGTACTGTCAAATACGGAAAAGGATGGATGATCCAGCCAAACATCCATCATGCCTGACTGTAGGCTTCCTATATACATACTCAAGTTCGTGCAAGTCCTCCTCATTCATGGAATGCCGAGCACCCGCGAACACGCAACACGACTTGCTAATGGTACGCCATTCCCGTCCAAGTCGAGAGCCTCGTTTGGATGGTTAACTAATATGGCACGTCCCCGAATTATACAGCCATTCAAAGGTGGGGATAGTCCGTGTTTGGAAGCGAACATCGTATTGCGTATTCGGTGGATAGTCACGTGATGAATTAATTGACGCCTTAGTGCCGTATTCCTGCCATTTATCCTTTCAGCTGACTTGGGCCCCAATCAAAGTGTGCAGTGCATAGTACTAGCCAATGTTGCTATAGTACTCGTGACCTCGGTTTGAACCATGTTCTGAGTTGTTTGATATGACTAGGCGAAGAACCGAACATCGGAAACAGGGCGATTTGCAAATGCCGCTTATCGGCTGAGCTACATTGCCGTTGTCGGGAGGATGAGAATCTAATACAAGCCGGACATCATGAAATATCATGATAGAGACACTTGAACATAATTTTCGAATTCACTACTCGAGCGTGCTGGGTTCTAGTGCAGGAAATAATCATCACTAGCAGCAAGCCATCCATCAGTATGGCCTCATTTGCGTACGTCTTCCGAGTTCGTGTCAGTTGAAGACTCCTAACGACCAACAGGAGCAATACCTTTTCTCACCAATTATATGCGGCTTTCCGGCCAACATACTCGAAGCAGCTCTACTCCGCCGTGCTGGCATATCATAGAGGTCCATCAAAGACAGCCCTTGACTTGGGAACAGGCCATGGTTTAGTCGCTCGCGAGCTAAGTCCGCATTTCCAGCAGGTCCTCGCCAGCGATCCATCCGCAGGGATGATCCAAGAGGCACGCCAGTTGTCCGCAGGTTTCCCCAATATAACTTTCCACCAAGAAAGAGCAGAAGAGTGTCCTTTTGCTGCAGACGCGCAAGTAGACCTAGTAACCGCTGCGCAGAGCTCGCACTGGTTTGACTATGCCAAGTTGTGGCCGGAGATGAGAAGAATCGTCCGATCCGGAGGCACGCTGGCTTTTTGGGGCTACAAGGACCATGTGCTCGTATCCTACTCCAGAGCAACCAGTATCATCAATGAATATGCATATGGGCAAGATCCTTGGCTGCTGGGAAGCTACTGGCAGCAGCCAGGCCGCAGTATAGTGCAACAGAAACTGCGAGCTGTCCAGCCGCCGGTTGAGGACTGGGAGGATGTCACTCGCGATGAGTATGAGCCTGGAGCAGACGGAGGGACACGGTTCATGCATGCGAGAATGACTTTGGGGTCCATGGAGGAATATGTCAGAACATGGAGCTCGTTTCACGCATGGCAGAGGAAATGGCAGGATAGGACGAGGAGGGCTCCTGGGAATATCGATCAACGTGGTGATGTTGTTGATGAGATGATGGACAAGATTCGAGAGACTGAATCGTCTTTTCAGCGAGATAACTGGAAGGATGTGGAGGTGGATGTTGAATGGGGGAGTGCGTTGATTTTGGCGCGGAGGAGGTAGCCGCTATGTCGCACCTATTAACAACATAGATTGAAATGGAAAGATGAAGAAGTACCCTGACAAAATGCCGACGATGTAAGGCCCTGTTTTGGGTGTGTTGGAGTAGAATTAGATACACTTTCGTCAACCACGGGCGTGTGCGCACGCCCTGTCAATGGCATTGCTGCCCCACCAAATATCGAGCCACACATTCAACAGAACTGTCAAATATAGAGCCCAGGTCAGAAGAAATGTAATAGAATTATTGTCTTCAAGAAGCCACTTTCCCTTTAGTGCTTAGAATCCATTCATCTGGGTCTTACATGTTGCGTTCCATCCAGACCCTTCGAACTACTTGTCACTGGACTATACTACCTTCATCAACACGGCGCGCAAATTGACCAGCGTCATTTTCTTCCAAATGGCTCAAACGGCAACTCTGCCAACAAATTCTATCAGAATTCGTACGCACAAACCTGCAGACATAGACTGGATCATCTCCCGCCACGGCACCCTCTACGCAGACGAATACAACTTCAACGACAAGTTCATCGCCCTAGTCTCGAAGATTGCGTCAGAATTTCAGCAAAATCATGATCCTACTTTGGAGCGCTGTTGGATCGCGGAGCGTACTACTGATAAGACCATCAATATGAGAGTGGGCTGTATGATGCTTGTCAAGGACACCGACTCGCCTGATACAGCCAGACTGCGCTTATTTCTTGTGGAGCCGCGCGCTCGGGGAATGGGAGTCGGAAGGTCCTTGATCAAGCAGTGTATTGAGTTTGCGAGAGAGGTTGGATACAAGCGGGTGGTCCTCTGGACGCAGAGTATCTTGGGTTCGGCGAGGAGGCTATACAAGGCTGAAGGATTTCAGTTAGTGAAAGAGGAGGAGCATGAAGGGTTTGGGATGACGTTGGTAGGAGAGTTATGGGAGCTTGAGCTAGAGAAGAAGTCTCAGGACGAATAGTACACTGGCTAATAGTGTAACTGCTGCAGTCAATCCCTGCGTAGGTGTAATGAACTCGACTGCAACAGCAATTGTTATACTTATCATGAAGGTAATTCAGCAATGCGATAACGCATAGGGCACTTTAGTGTACAATCGTGTCTTATTGCCTAGTCAGGATGATCGGCTCATAAGCCACCACAGTCTTGTCAAGTCCCTTATGCTGCAGTGCAGCTTCGATCACATGTAAGTGCTCAGCGAGGCGTCTTGCATGGGTAGAGCACAGAACACAGCACGGGGATCCAGACCATGGATCGACGTCAATTTGATTATTCGTGCCACGACCGCAATATGACACGCTCGGGAGGCTTCAGGTGTCATTAGCGAGCGCAACGCAAGAAACTACAATAGCTCCTGCTAATCTAGACTTGATCTCTCCTTACTCAAAGTTCAGCCACCAGCTGAATACCACGAACTTGGGGCCACAAGTATTGATATAACCTAAGAGGACCTCGGTGTGTCTTTGCAATTTCTCCCGGAGACCTTCTCGCAGCGATTCTGAGTGACCCGCAGGACTGAGCACCTGCCTTACGCTATTTGGAGAGTCATCGGGAATGTTAACCGGCCCGGTATCATACACATGATTCCGCCAGTAAGTTCGGAAGTGCTTAACGCTGAATCCTGAGCATTGGAATCTCGTGAATCACGATGTGCTCTACGGTATGCTTGAGGACGCTTTGAAGAGCACAACACCTACCTCCATATCCACTTCACTGATTTGTACTTACGGTGGACGTTCGTCAACATGGCTCCCAGTTCGGAGAGATATGCCTTGCAGAGACAGTGATATCTGTCTTTGACTCGGGGAATTGGGTTGCTGATATCAATGTTTTGAAGACCCTCGGAAGTGGCTTTTTGGTGCGGACCCAGGAATGCCGCGAATGCGAGTCAAGCAGGGTAGAATCAATGCCTGCATTTGTCTGTGTCGCAATCAAGAATTAGGATGAGATTTTGGATCCGACGACTGACCCAGCCGTATTCTAATCTCACAGCAACTGGCAGGCAAGACTGGCGGCAATGAGTATCTATATAGAACTTCAGCACCGTGCCCTGCTATCTCAGAATCATCGTTGCGCGGGCTATGCAGGCAGGGCTACTCAGGAGAACGATTATCTGCGAGCCCCTAACGTTGTGTAGCTTGTCTTTATATTGTTAGTGATGAATAAAATGTGCAGGCAACACGGTATACCAGATGAAACAAAGTAAGGTAGGCGATGGCGACAGGAGCAAAGCAATGCTGACTGGGTGAGTCTCAGCCTGAGTTCTGTCTGAAAAAAGCTTCAAGAATGGCTAGCAACTCCTCCACAGTACTATCTCCGTCTACTTATCTCGGTCTTCGTCCCAGTTGCCTACCTGATCAATTGTGCTAGTATTCCTGAATCCTGATTGATCCCCATCCCCGAGAAACGAATACTTTTTCAGCGCGATGATGGCTTCGGTCAGACCAGATCGCCTGTCCAATTGTAAGAATGGATCCTATTGGGAAAGAGTGGCCTTTCGATATTCCTCCAGGTTCGTCACCTGGGAAAGTTGGATGAGGTGGAGTAGAGTAACGGCGTTATCAGAGCGAAAACCACAGGTCCTTCTTGACAAATGTAATGACACTCCACGATATCTCCGCACTTTCTCACTTATGCCGGGCACATTATTAGACTATCTAACATCTCTCTTAGCTGATTCGGCTTCTCTGCGTTCCCCTCACGATCATTCGACTTTAATCTCCAATTCGACCCACCTGTCATCGCGGAGACCTTCTCGATTGGGAAGTCTTGGTCGACTATCTATCTTATCCTTATCAAGCCTTCGCTCTCTACCTTCAACCCTATGGCTTCCCCGTCTGTTGTTCTAGTCCGAAGGGGTGGTTCCTGTGTCAAGGGAAGATGCAAGCTCATGGAGGCTTTTGGGAGGGGGAGTCGAAGTTTAAAAGCCCCTTGACTTCGGCAGGGTCATTTCATCTCGAACCAACTTTCTGAAATCGCAAGAGAGCGGTACTCTGTGCCTACTGTCACCATGGCGGTCATTGAGGAGGATAACAAGCAAGTCTTTCAGCCGACAGCTGGAGAGGATGTACGCCTTGAGAATCTCGGCTATGAACAAGGTGCAAACACTGGTCTCAAATGGATAGACTATACTAACGTAGAACAGAGCTCAAGCGGACCTTTGGCCTCTTGGGTATGATCGGTTTCAGCTTCAGCATCGTTACATCGTACGCCTTCCTCCTTCCTTTGTCTCATGGTGGAAATGCATGCTGACTTATTAGATGGACTGCCTTGAGTGGCGTGTTTATTGTAGGAGTCACATCGGGTGGACCTCCGGTCATGGTATTCAGTTTCATCGGCGTCAGTCTTCTTACACTTGCAGTTGCAATTCCCATGGCAGAGATGTGTTCCATGTACCCTGTCGCAGGGGGGCAGTACTCGTGGGTGGCCGCTCTGGCTCCCCCAAGGATCGCACGGGGGCTGTCATACATAAGTGGATGGTTCATGCTTATAGGTATGTCGGTAGATTCTCGATCATTAGGTATTTTGCCGCATATTTATTTGAAGCAGGAGTTCTTGCAATGGGTGCCACGAACAATTACATCGCAGCCAACTTTGTCCTTGGAATGGCCAATCTCGTCTTTCCTGAATACACCATCGAACGATGGCAGACCGTTCTTGTTGCCTACCTCGTTGCTTTCATAGCGGCCGCCGTCAATATATGGGGTCCTCACCTACTCAACCGCATATCACGCTTCATCCTGATCTGGAACGTGGGCTCCTTCATCATTACCATGACCGTCCTCCTCGCCACAAACGACCACAAGCAGCCCGCTGCATTCGTTTTCTCCGAGTTCCAAAACTTGACCGGCTGGGGTTCAGCGATGGCCGCTATCGTCGGGATTCTCCAGTCCTGCTTCGGGATGTGCTGCTACGATGCACCCGCACACATGACCGAGGAGATGAAGTCCGCCTCGAAAGAAGCCCCCAAAGCCATAATTCTCTCCGTCGTACTCGGCGCATTCACCGGCTTCGCATTTCTCCTCACCCTCTGCTTCTGCATCGGCGACATCAACGAAACAGCCGGCACGTCCACCGGCGTACCCGTCATTCAGATCTTCTACGATTCGACGGGCAGTAAAGTCGGCACGTGCTTTCTGTCTAGCATGATCGCCGTCATTGTCATTGTTGCGGGGAACAATCTGCTTGCGGAGGGCTCACGCTCAGTCTACGCGTTCGCCCGCGACCACGGCCTGCCCTTCTCCAAAGTCTTCGCCAAAGTTGAGAGCAAGCGCCAAGTGCCCGTAAACGCCGTGCTGCTGACACTGGCCGTACAACTCGCTCTGGATGCTATTGATTTTGGCACCACGACTGGATTCGAAACTGTCATTGCGATCGCAACAGAGGGATTCTGTAAGTCTTGTCGGGGTCAGTCATATGCAGAACCCCTGCTAATCCTCTACAGATTTATCATACGCAATGGCCCTCTTCAGCCGTCTCCTCGGCTACGTCACTGGCCACCAGAAAGAAATGAAGGGCCCCTTTGCTCTGCCACCGTGGATGTCAATCACGCTCAATGTCCTGGGGCTTCTGTTCCTGCTCTTCGCATCTATCACTTTCAATTTCCCGACCTACTACCCCGTTGACAAGGACTCTATGAACTATACTTCCGCCGCGATTGGTGTGGTTGCGCTGATCAGTCTTGTTACCTGGTTCACTACCGGTCAGAAACACTTCACCGGACCGGGAGGCATGAACGTGTTGCATGGACAGGAGACGGCGGCTCAATCCGAGGCAGAGGTAGAGAAGAAGTAATCGCGATGCAGATGCATATATCTTGTATATAGTTAAGAATCTACCGAACCCAACACTCGCTGTTAACAGACCTTGCCGGAAGTGAAAGTGGACACAGGTATCTCTCATGTACTATAGTTCAACGGGAGTAGTAACCCTCAAAGCAAGTAACTTCCCTTGCCGCAAGGCTATTTAGTCGTCTTCGCAGTTGCAGCATACATAGGGGACACGTCATCCGCATCACACCCAATCACTTTCAGTCCGCGTAGCGTGTGAGAATTGAAAGCCGTTCGCGAGTCGCAAAGCCCCTGGCTCAGCGGTTCCCGCTGTTGTCCTTCATGAGCACCCATAGCATGGACTGTCTCAGTGTATAAAACCAGGCATGCAGAGAGAAGCAGCAATACCTCTTCACAAGGTGGAGGAGGAAGGCTCTGTGGTTTACTCCCTTAATGCATAGAGTGGTTAAATTGTTGCTATGTGCTCGGTTCACGGCTCACTGAAGATGTTCCTGTCTAATTAAGTGAAGTTTATTCCTGTGCCATATGAAAATACCTCAAATTTGTCTACTCTACCTCGCATTCGGATCTTTTCACATGACTGCTTAGTTCCTCTTACATCCCGTTTTTAGTTCCCAAGCTATCTTATGAAAAATTCAAAACCACTAGACGATGTACGGAGTACTCCTTTCAACACAGATGCTTCCTGTGCAATAGTCGTGTGCCCAATCGGGAAATAGGACCGACACTTATCCGAGTAGCTTAAATGAGCCTTCGATTAGAAGGCATACTCGGTATTTCATTCAACATCCTCTCATCTCCTGTCTAAACTATCGCTGCAATTATCAACCGATACTCTCGCTGCCAAGTCCGCTTCCCCAGTCGGCGACAGTCTGGTTGATAATTTCAAAATCACACTATATACCACTCGGGAAAGAACTGCGAAAGTGATGGATCCATTCGACCGACTTCCCTGCTTCGTCCTACAAAATATTCTTTCGAATCTGGCAGATTTGCCCTCGCTGTATAGATTGCATAATGCATCTCGGGTTGTCGCGGCATTCCTCCACGAGAATAACGGTCGATTCGCCGTGATTGTGGACGCGATTATCGGAAACCCAACTCGCGAAAGGGGCCTGCTGCCACATGTTCAGCATGCAGTCAGGCTCTTGGTCCTTGTCTGGACCCGAGCCTCGGATTTACAGCCCCGGCAGGCGAATGACGAAGCTGCAGAGCCACTAGAGGGGTCATACACAGACATTCTAAGCACCCTACGATATGTTAGAGAGCGGTTCCCCCAGAGAGAGCTTCCAATGGAGAAGATAATATCCAGGTCAACGCCGTCGGCCATTCTTTGTCAGCTCCTTGTCTTGATAACCCGCTTGCGTCGCATAGCTCATGCTTGCTTCCATTCAATGATTTCTAGGTGCTTGAAGTTGCCGGTGGAGCATTTGCCTAAGAAGACTAAGAAATATATCAATACGAGGAGTGTAGTTGACCGGAGTCAACGCCCTCAGGGAATTCCTTATGTTCCTCTTGATATCGGACCAGCAACGTGGTTTGAGGAGCAACGCTTACTTCACGGTTTACTCTGTATTGTTCTTTTTTATGAACTTCGGAAGACACACGCGGAATGTTCAGTTATAACGACAGACGGTCAGCCAGCCCAGACGTTGCTGGATGACAACGTGGAAGGGTTCTGGAAAACAATGTTATGGATGTACAACGACGGCCAGGTCGAGCAGATAACAACTCTTCTTCAATGGCTAGATGAACAGGCAGGTGGGCGTGGAACGTTATACTCCTGGTTGCTCTCCAGAGCAATTCCGGAGCAATTCAGTCATTGCTGCGGTCGTTATACATCAATGACAGAGGAGCAATGGAACAAGGCAGAACTGGATACGTCTGGTGGCTGCTCTTCCCAAGGCACACGGTGTTTATGGCAATGCAGTACACACAATTTATCGCCTCTCAGATGTGTACGCTACTCCGCCTTTCGCCCATATTGTCTTGTATTCTGGGATGGCATCAGATTGGACGCCCTGGGATTTCCAGGACCGAACAATTTGCGCGAATTGTTTTTCGCCTGGTCGTCCATACTTTCAGAAGAGGAGTGGGACGAAATATTAAGGCTGCAGCCCGTGACGCCACGGTACGACGAATTCGGGTATAGTGACTGACTTACGAACTGCTTATGTATAACTAAATGGGGAAAAAATTCTCCCCAGTCTTTTCAGTCTGCTGGTTTCCCAACGGCCTTTGTCATGATAGCGGCTGTCTGTTCATTGGCAACCAAGCACTGTATAACATGCCCAAGGTTCTGGACATTATTTTTGGCGACCCTCTGCCAGAGGAGAAAGATCACGTCCGACCACGAGCTCAGCGGCACGACCTGGTCGGCTGTCCAATCCAGTTGCTGAGCCAGGGGGATTCCGATTGTCGTCCGCAACGATTAGCCCAGCGTCCGCATTAAACAGACTCTCATAATAGGCACCGGATTTCTGGCAACACTCAGTCAATTATAACGTGGAGGGCTCTGGTGTCTGTCTAGAACTCACTTCGTAATGTGTACCATCAACGGTCACATCCCTCGAATGATCAATTCTAGCCAGACGGTTGTTCGATTCATCGATGTTGAGTTCCTCCAAGGCGCCCTCCAGAGCTGTTTGAAACAGTGTCTCGTAAGGGTCTCTACTGGGACTTACAACCCACCCATACTTCACCAAGTCCCCATAGTCTGTCAAGTGACTGACCGGGGTATTTGCATATTGATTTGCTACTTCCTGGTCCCCGTTCATCGCGCAATGCAGTCTGCGTCCTTTCTCAACGTAGACATCCCAGATATCCGCTCGGGCAACGAGTTTGTCAGTTGTCCGCTTGACGACCGAACTGCCCTGGGACCATCGCTGCATGTGCAAGCCATTGGCTGGTAGGACATACAGAATGAAAAATTGCAAGCAGGGAAAGGAGGAGGGTAACTGCACGCCATAGATTGGCAGCAGGTGGTGTCCTGACACCAGGAATGAGCCGAGCCATGTAGACAGACAGGCAATCAAGTTGCAAGTAGTTGCTTTACGCAAAGAAGGGGAAGAAGAGGTTGACGACTTAGGAATATAAGGGACGGCTGACTGATCGGAGTCCAGAAGAGAGAATATGGTCCCCACGTTCAAGCGACTTGCATGATTACTTTCTCGTCTGGGCTCTGATAAGCAAGCCCTTCTTGATTCCTGCATCCTTCCTATGATGGATTAAACGCAACAGGGGCATTACAGTCTGGGCCGATGGTAAACTCCGTGGATGCTGATCGAGACGGAGACTTTTGCCTGGTACAGCGCAGAAAGTGCGGTCTAAGAGCTGGATTAGATAGAACACCAGCTCCGCTGGAAAGTAATTTGGTCCATCCAGGCTGCCTGGGACTGCTAACACTCGCATTTTCGGTGCAAATGCCTTAACCGTCAATAGTAGCTAATGGAAGTATGCAGCGAGAGAACTAGATTCAGGTGTTCAAGAGCCACTTAGTCCCAAGTTCAATATCTGTAAATGAGCTGCGGCATTTTACCGACTCTTAGAGAGTGCTGGTGTGTGTTAGGTAGTATTGTAGGACTGGGCCTCTGAGGGCTAAAACTTAGGGCAGAGGAAAGTGATGAGCTGCGCCGCTGCGGGCCCTAAGGAAAAAGCGGGCTCATCCGTCTCGATGTACATACAAGTTTAACTTGTACTTTGATCATGTCTCACTTGAAACCCCCCAATCGGATCGACGTTTGCTTGCATTTCTCCGGTGTACTGACCATTTTTGAGTTAAAATATCGAGCCAAGTATCTCGACCTTTTGCTACCTGACTAGCGTTAGTGCACCAATTTTTTGTTGGTTGAGCTAACGACGACTAAGATAAATGTGATCGCGCAACCGGCAACCCAGTCGGTGGACCGTGAGAAGAAGGCGATGCATGGTGCTGGCTGAAAGATGGTGATATCGGTGCCTTTTGCAAGACTCAAAAGGACTGTCCATCAATGCTTGAGTGCCAATCAAGTGATTGGAGACGAGGGGGATGTTCGAAACCACCAGTCGTTTCTGGCGGTTGCGCTCTTATGAACGGTATACAGGGTGTGTGTTGGAGCAAATGTGATCCAAGAACCTCGGAACCAGTCAAGGAAGAATGGAACAACGGCGACCCATGGTGCTGGCTTAAAGAAGACGATATGGGCGCCTTTTGTAAGGATGCAAAGGACTGCCCAGCGGATCTGAAGTGTCAACCAAGCAGCTGGGCCAAGGGAGGGTGCTCAGTAAACACGCCACTTTCCACCCGGGATCTCTTGGTTTCTGATAATGGGACATCTCGCGCTATCGCAGGACCCCATGGCCTCCGGCTCGATTTGTACTTTTAGCTGCTATCCTAGGTGCACTACATAGATTTATAAATTCTTCCATCCTTCGCTCATGTTAGTCATGTACTAATCATATTCCTTAGGCGGAGTTGCTGCCAGCCTAGTAGTAATAAATGTCAAAGACATAGATTGAGTATTCAGACTCAACTTCATGCGCTAGAAGAACTTGATCCCTTGTCATAGTAGTTTTCTTTTACTTTCCCATCTAGAATGTAAGGATCTGAGATGTGCTTGTGAACCCTCGTAGTTGGCGTCCCTATGGCGCTTATCTTCCCATCGATTCCGTCAGCGAAGGCCTTATCGATAAGCAGCAACAACCCCACACCAGCTATCTTACTTTTTCCTCCGAAACGACTTCCCCAATTTCTCAGATCAGCACTACACCTACACAGTTCGCGTTTTGTACATATAAACCTGATAGACCTCTACATCCATCATGGTGCGTCACCGCTCTCCCGGTTGATATTCTACCCACCACCCATCCCAAGATGCGCTGACCAAACCACAATTCAGCCTCACGCCGACTCCTCCTACTTCTCAACCTCTCAGGAACCCACCAAGGCAGAGGTATACGCACAAGTCCTCGAACAAGCCAAAGGCCTAGTAACAGGCCAGCGCAATTGGGTAAGCATCTCCTCACCTCCCGTCCCCTTCTTGCACATCACTAACACACCTACAGGTCAGGTAATCACCATACTCCCTGCCAACCCAACCAAGCACACAAGACCCTGGTTTTCTAACAAAAACAGCAACTTCTCCAACATCGCCTCCCTCCTCTGGCACGCCTACGCCGCCCTCCCGTCCCCCTCCTCCTCTGTAAACTGGGCTGGCTTCTACATCCGCCAGGACAAATTCCCCTCGCTCGGCTCCCAGAACACACCAAGCGACAACAACAACAATATCCTACTACTAGGCCCATTCCAAGGCCGCCCCGCCTGCCAGGAGATTCGCTTCGGGCGGGGCGTGTGCGGTTCCGCGGCCGAGAAGCGCGAGACGGTGATTGTCCCGGATGTGTTGAGTTTCCCGGGGCATATTGCCTGTGACGCGAGTAGTCGGAGTGAAATTGTGGTGCCGATTCTTGTTGGTGGGGAGGTGAGTTTGATTTCTTTGGTGGAAGGTGTGTTGTGTTGTGTTGTGTTGCGTTGCTAATCGGTGGTAGACGGTTGCGATCATCGATGTTGATTGTACGGAGCCGGCGGGGTTCGATGAGGAGGATAAGAAGTGGTTGGAGGAGCTTGCGTCGCTTCTATCGGAGTGTTGTGATTGGTAAGTGTGGTATATACGGTTTGACGTTTGGTTCGGCTTTATTTCAGAAGCCGAGGTGTCCCTTTTTAAAAGATATTCTCTACGTCCAAGGAACTTGGGCTGCACGTGGCATTCCGTGAGTGTTGAAGAGATACTGTCCGAATGGATCATGGAAGGTCCATTTCTGTAATAGTTCAGTTGTACCTCAGCAAGTTTTCCGCTCATTAAGCGAAGCGGGAAGAGAATAGTATTGCAAGAGTAAAGTTCAATCTTAAGCACACCTTTGTGCCTTGAACAAAATAGTTCTATGACCGCACAAGTATCATCCCTGAAAGTCTATGCCATGTTCTTCGAGCAAAGTGAATGTCCCACATCCCTTGAACAAATGTATATAATCAACGCCAGTCCCATAGTTCTGCAATGTCTCGCGGAGAGCATCGCGGTAATGTGTAACACGAAAACATGAACAAAAAGCAAGCAGGAAATATACAAAGGCCGGCGGAGCCAGCTACATATTGAGCAGGCTCATCTGTCGCTTCATCGGACTGGTAGTCCCTGAGTCACCGTCCTCGCTGGGCCCAAGACCGCTGTCGGTGCCAACCAGACCAGCATCGGTATCAATGTCCCAGTCCTCCTCTTCCTCATCCGCAGATATGTCATCAGTCCCATCGCGATTCCAGCTTTTCTGAACGGCTCCGCGGGTGTTCCAACGCAGTGCTCGCTGAATACTTTCAAACCATTCCCCGCTCCCGGAGACCACAGTAGGAAAGGGGTACTGGCTGGCTTCAACGGTCACATAGTCCCCTTGGCGGAGCTCAACGCGTCCCTTGCCATCAAATGAACAGTAGGCACTGGAGCGGGATCCCGTCGGAACGGCAATACGGAGCAACAGAGAGTCTGACAATACCATTGGACGGAAAGACAGAGTATGGGGGCAGATAGGAGTAAGAAGAATGCCAGGAATAGAAGGATGAATAAGAGAGCCACCTGCAGACAGAGAGTACGCAGTAGATCCTAATTAGTGCGTTAGCCAATTGCAGACCATTTCAACCAAGCCCAGAGAACTTACCAGTTGGCGTGGAGAAGATGCAGCCGTCCGCCTGAACCACGGTCAAGAGATCATTGTCGGCGTACAACTCAAGATTTGACACATAAGGTGAAGGCCCCCGATCTATAACTAACTCGTTTAGGACCTCGAATTGCTCTCCTTCTTCGACTGCATCTGCTTCTGCACCTTTACTTCGGTCTTTGCGGAAGACTGTGCAGGTGAACCGCATCCTCAGGTTGACGCGCATGCCGACGTCTCCCATGACAGCATTCAAATGTGATTTGTAATTCTCGAATTCGAAATTCGTTAGAAAGCCGAGGCTTCCCAATGAGAAGCAGAGCACCGGCGGAACAATCCGCTGGAAAAGCCAGGACGTGAACAGGACCGTACCATCCCCCCCTAAAGTAAGAACAAGATCAAACTTCTCCGGAGCGGCCCAACAGAGATCCGGAGTCCAGTAATGCAGCATCTGCTCAAATCGCGGCTCAGATTGCAGCAGTCCCGCTGCGTCAAATCGTTTGGAATGCCGTAGCTTGGAATCAACCCATACGTTAACCCCCAGATCGTTCCCATATCGCGGCGTCGAGAGAAGCCACTCTGCTAGCTCTCGCGTCAGGTGCACCAGGCGGTTATCGCGCGCCTTTGTCACAATCATCACATTCTTCACTGCCCGTTTGATCGGCCGCCTTTGAAGCTGCTTCGACACCTCCCGCACTCCGGTTGCAGTTTGTACAAGCCGCGAATGCGACAACCACTCATCGTCGGCGATTTCCTCTAGCACCTTCTGAATGTTGACGGCATCGTCGAACCGCCGATGGAAAAAGCATGGCGATTGCAGGACCAGTTGCGCTGTTGAGGGCGACCTTTCCAGGTATTTGCCCAGCTGTAGGTTCGAAAGAGCCGCGGAAAGCTTCTGTGACGATGAGTTGCTGGACCGTTGTTGCTCCGTCTCCGCTGAAGAACTCGAATTGGGGCTTGTAGCTAGTAATCCGAGAGACGCCGCCAGCGGCGCATTGGAACTGGGATTGGTGCACAGCGACGGTCGCGATGCGAGGGCCTTCATGATCGTCTGTCGGGGTATAAGGTCGCTTGACGATGCGTTCTTGCGATGCTGCGAACCCAAGGGGCCCGCACTGCGGAATGAGAGGAAAGGGGACGTAGGTAACGAGGCGACGGGCGGCGCTTCTTCCTGGTGAAGCTCAAGCTTCCGCGGGACGTTGGCCCTACTGTTGGACAGTCCGGAGGAGGATTGGTTCACATGAAGATCGTTTGTCGACTGGGAAGGATCTATATGACTGGCATAATCCCGAAGGAGCGATGCACCGACGGTTGTGGACGTCAAGGAACAGGAGTCTGGAGAAGTTGGACCTGATAGTGGGGCTGCGGAGGAGAGCGGCGGTGATGAGGATGACGAGAGAGCGGAGGATTCAGAGGGAAGGGAGTCGGACTGGAGTTTCAGGGGGCCATGGCTTGAAGAAGAGGAAGCCATGAGTGATGATAAAAGCCCGCGAATGAGTAGCGGAGGTGTAGGGCCGACTGCCTTGGAAGGGGGGATTTGTGATTATTCCATTGACTTGGGGTGTTGTGTCTCTCAGACGTAAGACGGAATTATTGTTAATTCCAGCGAAAGATGGACAAAAAGGGCAAAATGGCCAACATGGACGGGGGAAAAGGACCGACTGCTACAAAGTAAGCTAGTGGAGAAGGCGGAGCAGCCGCGGCAGCCGTGTTCGGATGTAACGGGGTTTGGCGGCGGATTACAAACATCCTTAGCCTCTTCTCAGCCAGGGAATCGTGAGCAAGAATGTCCGGCATATTATGGCAGGTCCAGTCAGCATTTCGATCTGCTTCCATGGTCCGTAGTCTTTCATCATCATTTCAGATCGATCACAAATCATCATAAAGCATGTTGTTTTGCATTTCCAGAACAAGGTAAAGCAGCATTCTTTCCGATGGCATGCATATCATCATCTTGTTGCTCTAAGGAAGTGCTACGTTATTCTTGGGATAGGAATGGCTTTCTCTAACATAAAGGGTTTGGTCCCAGCAGTGGGAAGTGATAGTCATCGAGCAGACGCGGGAGCGTGATGGGACAAGGATCGTGGCAATAAGGTCAAGTCACCTCGGACCCATTCGTAGTCGGCAGCTTTGCCTGACGTACTGTTGAATTTCGTACAAATTTGAGTTTATGGCTGGCTATTTCAGTCCTATCTTCTGCAGGTTGGAGGGGTTGTTTCCTCCAATTGGTGGTCCATATTTAGAAATTCAGTGTCACAACGGATAACCCCAGGAACGGCCAAAGATAGTCTAGCAGAAGTCGACAGCGTGATAGCACGCCGGGCCAGAAAATGTAGAGCCAGATACTAGGTTAGCGTGTCGTGCGGTATGGGCTCGTGCAAGAATCCATAAGAGATGGTGACTCCGGAGAGCAAAACGCCTGTGCGCACCAATGGAAGGGTCTTAGGGTGTGCCTTGCAATGGTGCCGACGCCAAAATGTGCTCTGGTCATGCCAAAGCAGCGAATCTGACGTTGCCGAATGCACGGGAGGCCATGGCTTGAAGGAGCATCCCGAAATAGCACCTCTGCGCTATCAATGTGTTCATGCAGCTGCGATCACTCTAGCCCCAACATCACGCCGCATCGATCTTCCAGGCATAATCCTGGTAGACCTTGTCCTCGATAGTCTCCCGCATGAATTTCTCCAACCCTTGTTCACCTCCCTCTCCGTCCATACTGACATCGCCATCGGCACTGCCGGCCAATGTGCCGCGACAGATTGCGGAGGCATGCTGATGGACTCTTTCCCATGTAGCAAAGTCGAATGTTCCCTGGCTTTCATTCAGAAGTAGGTGACCCTTGCTGGAGAATGCCAAAACGTGAAGAGATTTCGCGGTTGCCGCTTGGCTAACAGAAGGCTGTCGGATAATATCTCCTGACGACGTGACTGCCAGGATGGACGCGGTGAAGGTCATCGATAGGGGAACAGAAGCCGAGATTAGAGCCAGAAGAGCAGCATGAAGAAGAGCAGGAAGGAGAGTCAGATACTGTTGAGTACAGGCAAAGTCAGCCATGTCCACTTTCGCCTAAGTATAAGATTCCACCACGATTGCAATAAACCACTCACCGAATCTCCCCGACAGACACTTTCACCACCCACTATCGCCAATGTAAGGACAACGCCTCGGCGAGGATATCCCTTCTCTCGTCCCAGAATCAACCTTCCCAGCATAGTTTTCAGGATCCCCTCAACATATCTTTCACCAACACCACCAGGAGTAGTCCCAGGTTTCACAAAAACTTCGACAGTCGCCTCTTCGGGCTTCAGTGCATCGCGGCGACCAGGCAGCTCGACAGGAGCATTTACGGAACCTAGGATGTCGAACCCCGTCGAAGGACATTTGTAGGATGCCGACCCGTCGGCGCGAGTAAGAGGAGTAAGGGAGGCGGTCGGCCCAACCATTGTGCTTGTCGATGATTGCCGGTCGGAAACAAGTTGAACGCCTAAATCAAGACCGGAGAAGAGCACCAGATCCCTCGGAAAAGCGGATAATCGACGGGGGTTTGGCGTCAAAGAAGAAGCTGCTGTGTGGAGGGAGAGAGAGAGCGACGGTCTTCCGCCTGGAAATTTTTGGCAGCAGGATTGAACAATGCGGGCTGTTTCCCGATTGGCTGATCTGGCTGCTCGAATGGCCCGCTCCATCCCACATACACAGTGTATGGCACCCACGCATGACAGGGAACAACACACGTGTCTCTAGAGAGGTATAATACATCTAACACCTCTAATGATCTTGTCCTGTGCAGCTTTACTTCTTGTTTCTGCATGATTCAGGCAGTAATAGAGGCGGTCGGAGCCCAAGATTCCCACCGTATCCGTCGCCTCCGAACTCAAGAGGACACATGATACTGGCGACGTACTCCGTAGTGTTTTCCCTATCGAGTCAGCAACACTGATCTGCAGTATCCATACGAAGTGAAAAGGATCAGGTTTGAATGCGCTTCCTTTCTTTCGAATCATACCAAGCGGAACTACTCCGTATCGTGTGACTTACTGCAACGACCCAAGCTATCGAGCTTGACCCGCGTCATTCCGCTAGGGCTTGGATCTTCCTGCGTTCAACACATGGCTTAAGAGCACTCCAAAGTGTTACATCTTCAATCTCCAAGTGCCGAGAACATTGGCAAAGTGGCAGTGCATGGCTGTCAAGGCCAAGGATTTCCGAATCCATTCTGGGAACTACTGCTCCACACACGGAGAAGGTTGTCCGCAAGAATCGGTTTACTAGGAGCTCTCAGTAATTGGCACCAGCTCACCTGCATTGGCGCCTGCTGTATACTTGTTACAACTTACATCGAGTTAGATGTATCTAGATATGCATTGTAGCCACTCTCTAAGGTTGATACTGTTTCTGGCCTGCATTGACGGCTCACGTGGATCAGGGTATCTTGCGGGATTCGCTCCCACCGATATATGTAAGGATGCATGACTAGCTCGCATCCTTGGGCTTGAGTAAGTATCATGACTTTTGGCTCTGGGAACGAATCATAATGGAGGAACAATCCTTGTCGGCCTCGGCGAGACTGTCCTCGGATCGATCGTCAACCAATCTAACGGCCAGCCACCCATGGCCCAAGCCTTTAGCGGCCCCGGATTTTGGTCTCACTTCACTTCCAGCCAGTGTCGATGACACTGGAGGTACGAATGAACTCGGCCAAGATAGAGCGATCCATCGTTTTCCAATGATATTCCATGCAGGAGCTGATGGAAGCATGGCAACCCCTCACAATCTTCCAGGTCAACGCCAGGGCTTCATCCATACGTTGACTGTTATATCTTAGGACGATCCCCGCACCTCTATTCGTATCCTAATTTTCACTTGTCTTTCAACATCTGCGACGCACGACCAATCCCATCATCATTCAGGCTCGTAAGTCTGATATTCATCAAAGGGGTTTCCCACGTCTGTACGAACCTTAATTGGATGGGCATTGAAACGTCTCCGCCTGATGTCGAGGAATCGACGGAGCCTCCTATATGTCCTTTTACGGACCGACACACTTCAATCTCAAGTAATCACACATGTGAAGTAAAAGCAGAACTCGGCGCGGACAAGCTAGAGTATCCTGCCGCCTTAGAAGTCTCGACGCCACCCTATAAATCGGCAAATGCTGCCTTTAACAATGATGAGGAGAGCTCAGCCCACTGTGCACACACTCTCTCTCCTGAGCAACTGGCGACTCTGCTCCAGGTCGATGTTCAGTAAGTTCCGCATTTTTGGTCCTTGCTCACTCCGTATCACCTCTCTCTGACTCAACTTTCCAGAAATGGCCTGTCGAGTACGGAAGCTGCCACTCGCTTGGAGCGGGATGGCCCGAACAGGGTGCAGGAGATCGAGGGCGTATCGACCTGGAAAATACTGCTGAGGCAGGTTTCCAATAGTCTAACTATGGTATGATCCTTCCTGAATGGCCATACCCCGGTTTGTCAAACTTCAAGTTGCCAAATGATACCAATGTAAACTCAGGTTCTCCTCATCACTATGGGTATATCATTCGGTATCCATGACTACATCGAGGGAGGCGTGATCACAGCAGTCATCGTCCTCAACATTGTCGTGGGGTAGGTTTATATACCCTGGATTTTGATGCCCTCAGACTGATCAATGTTTCACAGGTTCGTTCAAGATTACCGGGCAGAAAAGACAATTATGTCGCTGCATCGACTGTCCGCACCTGTATGCAAGGTACTGCGAGACGGCCGCGTGGTCTCCGCGCCGGCCGAGTCTGTTGTCGTTGGCGACGTTGTTCAACTCGCAGTTGGCGACATCGTTCCTGCAGATCTGAGATTGATCGACGGTACAAATGTATCAATGGATGAGGCCTTGCTAACGGGCGAATCCTTGCCTGTGAACAAAACCCCGCATATTGTGCTTTCTTCCTACAATATGCCCATCGGAGATAGAACCAACATGGCATATTCTGGATGTAGCATGACACAAGGACGGGCAACCGGAATCGTCACTGCTACCGGAATGAAAACCGAAGTGGGCAGGATAGCTAAACTTCTCCAGGAGACTTCAGAGGACGCCGACTCCAGTAGGCTCGTTAGGGCCGTCCGCCATGTCAAATCAACAGCAGAAAATGTCCTCGGTCTCGTTGGTACTCCACTACAGGTCAAGTTGAGTAAATTTGCGCTCCTTCTTTTTGCTCTCGCAGTTCTCTTGGCAATTATCGTCTTTTCTGTCAATAAGTGGGACATTGAAGGAGAAGTCCTGATATACGGAATAGCCATTGGCGTGGCCGTGATTCCAGAATCCTTAATTGCTGTGCTCACGATAACCATGGCGGTGGGTACCAAAGCAATGGCAAAGGGGAACGTCATCGTCCGGAAGCTTCAATGTCTGGAAGCTGTTGGCGGTGTCACAAACATTTGCTCTGACAAGACAGGAACCTTGACACAAGGAAGGATGATTGCACGTACGGCGTGGATACCGGGTGCTGGTACTCTGACTGTTCAGGATACCACCGACCCATACGACCCTACCAGCGGTTTGGTTCAATTGAACGGGTCTGACTGGGTTCCTGAGAAGCATGGTGAAAACCCGGCTCTCTCTACCTTTCTCGCCACAATTTCTCTATGTAATATGTCAGTCGTCCAAAATGAGGAGCCAGATGGCTCCTCAAGTGGTCGTTGGACTGCTGTGGGGGAACCCACCGAGGTCGCCCTGAACGTTCTGGCGCTGCGTGTCGGTTACGAGAAATCGACTATACTGCAGAGAGACGGTATGCAGCTCCACACAGAGTATCCGTTTGACTCTTCTATTAAGCGGATGACAATCGTTTACAAGAACTCGGGCGAGAACATGAACGAGGTGTATACGAAGGGAGCCCCCGAAGCTGTTTTACCAGGTCTCGCCATTTCTGAGAAGGAAAAGGAAGACATTCAGTATGAAGCCGATAGAATGGCGGGGGAAGGTCTTCGTGTTTTGTGCATTGCACACAAAAGAGCACCACTCGGAGACAAATCCCAAGTGTCCCCACGCGCCATGGCGGAGGCCAATCTTGAGTTCTGCGGCCTCGTAGGGCTTTATGACCCTCCCCGTGGAGAAACCGCTGCGGCTGTGCGCAAGTGTCAGATGGCCGGAATCACCGTGCATATGCTCACCGGTGACCACATCAAAACGGCGACAGCAATTGCGTCGGAAGTGGGAATCCTCGGTCCAATGTTGGATAGCAGATCATGGCGCTTGGTCATGGCTGCTGCCGAGTTTGACGAGCTATCTGATGCTGACATAGACGCCATTGATCAGCTACCTCTTGTGATCGCTAGATGTAGCCCTGCAACCAAGGTTCGAATGGTTGAGGCGATGCATCGACGTGGCGCTTTCTGTGTGATGACAGGCGACGGAGTCAACGACTCGCCCGCCCTGAAACGCGCAGATGTTGGCATTGCAATGGGCAAGAACGGCAGCGATGTTGCAAAGGAAGCGGCCGATATGGTACTCACAGACGATAACTTCTCGTCTATTGTGAAGGCAGTGGAGGAAGGAAGACGACTTTTTGACAACATTCAGAAGGTAATCTCGACTTGGCGGTTTTGTATGGCATGACTAACACCTGCAGTTCCTGATGCACCTGCTTATATCAAATATCGCTCAGGTGATTTTGCTTTTGATCGCTCTGGCTTTCAAAGATAAGCAGGGCAACTCGATATTTCCTCTATCGCCGCTTGAAATCCTCTGGGCCAACCTAGTCACTTCGTCATTCCTAGCTTTAGGGTTGGGATTGGAAGAAGGGCAGCCTGATCTGATGTACCGTCCACCACATGACCTAAAGGTCGGCGTCTTCACCAAAGAGCTTATTACGGACAAAATGATCTACGGTTCATTCATGGGATCATTGTGTCTGGTGGCCTTTGTATGCGTCATCTACGGAGCTGGTGCTGGTATTTCAGATCTGGGAGAGGACTGCAACAATGGCTGGAACGAAACATGCAACGTCGTCTACCGAGCGCGTGCTACAACCTATGCCTCACTGACATTCCTTCTGCTGATCACAGCGTGGGAGGTCAAACACTTCTCCCGGTCTCTGTTCAATCTAGATCCCGATAAATATCCCGGCAAGCTCTCTGTGTTCCAGTCCATTTGGAGAAACCGTTTCCTGTTTTGGGCCGTGGTTGCCGGCTTCGTGGTGGCCTTCCCGGTGATCTACTTGCCTACCATTAACAGACTGGTTTTCAAACATCAAGGTATCGGATGGGAGTGGGGGATCGTCTTTGGATGTGTCGCTGTGTACCTGGCGCTTGTGGAAAGTTGGAAAGCGATCAAGAGGGCTTACGGGATTGGAAGCGGGAAGAACGCAATGCTTACAATGATGGATGCTGAGATGAGAGCCGGTTTGACGCTGACGCCATCTACTCTTTTGTCGATGAGTGCCAACGCCAGCGTGGAGATGAAGTAGAGGACGTTTGGGAGCTAGAAGTGGGATAGAATGTTGAAACAGAGCCAGAGGATGTTCAACCATTTTCGGCAGCTCCGACGGGTTCTAGATGGTGTTCAACACACATTGCCTTTGTCTTTTTTTCGTTGACTAGATTCACTTGTTAACAATTCTTCTTTGCTATATCGCAGGTTTGCTTACCTCAGTTTTCGTATACCGCAGATTCTTCAACTTATCATTGGTTGCTTGAAATGTATATTCAACGGCGTCTCATAACTCGCAAGGACGACAGCCAGGTAAACTCAATAACCATATGCAGTGATCGACGGAGAGAAATCACCTAATATGAGGCCAGTCACACCACCTTGAGCCCAGGAAAATAATTTCATCATACTGGCAAACGAAATGAAGCCGAACCAAACAAGATGTCCGTTATCGCCAAACCAACTTGCAGGCTGCAGAGGTAGTGGGGGCGATTTGCTGACAGAGGCTTTTGGATCCCAGCCCCAGCGAATATCCTGCCAGGTTGGCAATACTCTATCCCTTTCTCTGCAGCTCCAAAGTGATCTCCCTGTCTCACTGCCATCTCACTTGTAGCCCCCAATCCCGCCATTATGATGAAGGTGTTGTGCCTCCACGGCAAGGGCACCAGCGGCGCCATCTTCAAGTCCCAGACAGGTCCGTAACCTACCCCGCTCACCCTTGCTTATCAGCTGCCCGCAAGTTCGCAACTAACCCCTCTCTCCCTCCAGCAACCTTCCGCTCTCACCTCAATGACCTCCACATCGACTTCGACTTCATAGACGGCCGCTACCCCTCCACCGCCGCAGCGGGCATCGACCTCTTCTACCCCGCCCCCTACTACTCTTTCTGGGAAGATGACTCGCCCGAGGCGATCCAGAAAACCTGCACCTGGCTCAAGGGCCTCATCGCAGAACGTGGCCCTTACGATGCAGTGATGATGTTCTCGCAGGGATGCGCCCTCGGCACCGCCATGCTCCTCCTCCACCAAGCGCAGAACCCCGCGCAGCCCCCGCCGTTCAAGGCGGCGATCTTCATCTGCGGCGGGCCGCCGCTGAAGCTGATTGAGAGCATCGGGTTTCAGATTTCCGACGCGGTGAAGGAGCGCGATCGGGCGGGGAGAGAGGCGTTGGCGATGCAGGCTCATTCGGCGTCGATATTGACGAAGGGGTCGGCGCGGTGGACGGGCGATGCGTCGGGGGGTGGGGCGGTGGATGAGGAGGAGCTCCGGGGGGAGATTCGGGGCCCGTTTAAGGTGGGGATTCCGACGGTGCATGTTTATGGGTCTAAGGATCCGAGGTATGCAGCTGGGGTGCAGCTTTCGGGGATTTGTGAGTCGGGGAAGAGAAGGGTGTTTGATCATGGGGGTGGGCATGAGATTCCCCGCACGGATCGGGTGAGTCGGACGATTGCAGACTTGGTAAGGTGGGTGTTGCTGGAGGTTTGTGCGTAGGAGGTTCTTGGATGGTAGTTATAGATGTTGCAGCGGTGTTGGACATCCATATATAATGGTTTTGGATCTATTTATCGGTTTGGCTATTCTTTATTATCGAGATGATCCGACGCAGTCTCTATCGCCCTTCGTATGGCATTGGCCGTCTTTGTCACCGCAGCCTTACTCCCAGCGCCAGGGATTTCGTGCCCTCGATCGTGAACATACGTCCATTTCATATCTGACCTGCAGGCGTCGCTCGTCATAGCCGCTTGGCCGGCGCTCTCTTCCAGTGCACCCCATACATGGACAGTGGGGATTTCCACAATACCCTTGACATATCGTAAATCCATATCTACGAACTTCCCCTTCTGCAATTCCTCATAGTCAATCGGCGGTCGGACAACCGAGAAAAGCACAGCGAATCTGAACGGGCTGTCAACGTCGTCTCCTCCGTTCTTTCTCTTGAAGACGTAGATAAGGTACGTCAGGATCATCGTTGCCGCCTGACTGAATGCGATTACACCGTCGTATGGCCCCTCATCTCGCAGGTGTTGTTCGAAATGCTGATACACGGCGAGACCACTCTGCGGGTCTTTGTCGTCAAAGTACGCGAAGACAGGTTCGTTGTCCAAGGCGATTGTCTCAACGCCTGTAGAATCAGTTCTCAATTGTGCATGGCTTTGTATGAAAGGGGACCCACGGACCTGGGTACATGCTCCAAGGAATGGTGCCTTCCACGAAATCGTAGACGTGGCTGTCTGCTAGCTCGTAACGGATGGCGGCTGGTTCTATCAGTTTCGAACAGCACGAGGAAGGTTATTCTACCTGTCTGCATCTCGAAGATCTTTGACCCTTGTCAGATTCATTATCGATGATGTTGGGTTTGGCTCGAAGCTTACCCGAGAATTGGTGCCCGCTCCATGGAGACTGTTCTCCATTAACAACTCGAGCAGTGCACTGGCTAGAGGATCGGAGGCACACTCACCAGAGAATGCGCATTATGTCTCAATGAAATTGTCGTCTTACTTCCGGACGAGAAAAGATTAGAGGAAGCCAAAGCAAGTGATGATAACCATTTATCAGCTGTCGCTGCGGTGGGTCACGTCGGCACTCATTTGCCAATTTGTCGAATTCCAAATAGACAGGAGGGTGCATAGCCAACACATTCATTGTAATATGGCCAATGATAGTGGCCAACTGCACGACGGTGAGCTGCATCGTCGTAAGCTAATTCGGTTCAGGCGTCCTGCCGTGTCTGCGGTGGATGTAAGACGAGCGATGGGTCTCGACTAGTGACAAATGACAGTCTCGCTTTACAACACCGGTCCACCAGTTTGACTTCCCTAGGATGTCATTAATCGATATTGATACAAGATATCAACCTGTTAACCGTCAGCATATTTAGATAGGTTCAGTCTACCCTTTTTTCTTTCCGACGCCGCTGCACTGAACATTCATTATGGCCGGCAGCACATCAACCGACAGTCTTCCACCCTTAGCGGTTGTAGGCTTCTCCTTCAAGTTCCCCGAGGATGCAACTTCATCAGATTCTTTCTGGCAGATGTTGCTCGATGGCAGATGTGTTTCGACCGAGTTCCCTGCCGACCGGCTGAACATCGACGCCCACTACCATCCTGATCGCAACCGCCTCGACAGCATCTCAATGCGCGGAGGACACTTTCTCAAGGAAAATATAGCGACCTTTGACGCGCCTTTCTTCTCAATGAGTGCTGCGGAAGCGGAGGCAATGGATCCTCAGCAGCGTATGGTCCTGGAGACCGTCTACCGAGCCCTGGAAAACGCAGGTCTTCCAATGGAGAAAGTTGCCAGCTCCAAGACGAGTGTGATTGCAGGCTCGTTTAGCGACGACTACTTTTTGTTGCAGACTAAAGATCCGCTGGATATGCCTAAATACACGGCCGTGGGCACGTCGCGGAATATGCTTGCTAATCGAGTTAGTTGGTTCTTTGATCTTCTAGGACCCAGCGTTGCGGTTGATACTGCATGTTCAAGCAGTCTAATCGCCTTGGATATGACATGCCAATCGATCTGGAGTGGAGACGCTGCTATGGTATGTTGACAGAAGGACAAATTCTTGTGACTTTTCTTGCTAACCCTTTGGTAGGGCCTAGCAATCGGGAGCAACGTGATACTAACCCCAGAAATGACCATGAGCTTGGACAATTTGGGTCTGCTATCGCGAGATAGTCACAGCTACAGCTTTGACAGCCGTGCAAATGGATATGCAAGAGGCGAGGGAATTGGTGTCATTGTGATTAAGCGACTCGATAGTGCTATACGTGATGGAGACACCATCAGAGCCGTTATAAGATCATCCTCTTCCAATCAGGATGGAAAGACACCCGGTATCACCCAGCCTAGCAAAGAGGCGCAGGTCCGCCTGATCAGAGATACGTACAAAAAGGCTGGGCTGGATATGTCACTGACTCGATATTTCGAAGCGCATGGCACAGGTATTTATTTAATGAGACCCCGGGAAGTTCCCTCTCTGTTAACTAGAATTAGGGACCCCCATTGGTGACCCAATCGAGACGAGAGCGATAGGGACGGCTTTTCGGCGGTATAGGTCCCCAGAGCAGCCATTATACGTGTAAGTCCTGTCTGGCCATTCCGAGCGAAAACTATCCTAAGACACTGTAGTGGATCTGTCAAATCGAACATAGGGCATCTTGAAGGAGCTAGTGGTGTTGCTGGAGTCATCAAAGTCATTTTAGCATTGGAGAGAGGCATCATTCCACCAAATAGCCGAAACCTGCAGTCACTTAATCCACAAATCGATGAAGAGTTCCTCAATTTAAAGGTTTGGAAGAGTTTCCGTCTTGAGTCGGCGCCCCTAACAGCTTTCGCACAATAGGTGGTGCAAAAGGCCATTCCATGGCCCGAGAATGGCCTACGAAGAGCTTCCGTGAGCTCGTTCGGCTTCGGCGGGTCAAATTGCCATGTCGTCCTGGACGATGCATACAATTCTCTTCGCCTTATGGGTATTGAAAACACCGGTCATCAGACGGTGGTCGTACCTCCATTACATGCAGACATTGGTCTAGTGGCGCAAGGGAAGCGTGGCTACGCCATGAATGACCAAAGCAGCGAACTGACCGACGACCATGTCATTGGACAAAAAGAGAATGGATT
Organism: Aspergillus lentulus; assembly: GCF_001445615.1. Taxonomy (NCBI): domain Eukaryota; kingdom Fungi; phylum Ascomycota; class Eurotiomycetes; order Eurotiales; family Aspergillaceae; genus Aspergillus; species Aspergillus lentulus. Next base: position 4,692,281 of record NW_028322118.1, read on the forward strand.
TCTCGACGAGGAGGAAAACGACCAGCTTCTTGTGTGGTCAACCGCAGACGAAGACGGAATCAAGCGACTTGTGGGATTCTGGAAGCCATTTCTATCGGACAAGCGTGAGTTCTCAAGAAGCCAGCGACATCAATATCTGCTCGACCTCGCATACACCCTCGATCAGCGCCGTAGTCACCTCCATTGGCGGAGCTATGCTATTGGAGATGTCTGGGGGGATCTTGGAAGCCTCTGTGACGACTTTGCGCCTCCAATCAAATCTACCGACGACCCTCACATAGCGTTCTTGTTTACTGGAGTATGACTATAACAAACCGGGGACTGCCGAGGCTGACCGTTCATAGCAAGGAGCTCAATGGCACGCAATGGGTCGCGAGCTATTACATCGGTATCCTATATTTGCGAACAGTCTCGCAGAGTCCGCAAAATACCTGAAAACACTAGGGTGCGCCTGGGATCTTCTAAGTAATTGTCCGTCTCATTCAGCCTGTAGCCGGATGGCTAACAATGGCTTCACAGATGAGCTACAACAGTCCGCATCTGATACCAACGTGAATAATCCCGCTTATGGCCAACCTATATCGACTGCTCTTCAGGTCGCCCTCATTGATCTACTTGACAGCTGGGGAGTTATCCCAACGGCAGTTGTAGGACACTCCTCCGGAGAAATTGCTGCTGCGTACTTGCCCTGCCAATATATCCATGTATCTGTCTCAATATGACTGACGAGGAATGAGACAGGTACTGCGCCAGAGGTCTCTCAAAGCAATCCGCGCTGAAAGTTTCGTACTACCGAGGCTTTCTGGCGGCAAAGCTTGAAGAGCTCAGCTCAATGAAAGGTTCAATGCTTGCGGTAGGTCTATCCAAGGATGATACCCAAGAATATATCGACAGGATCCAAAGTCGGAGACTGGTCGTGGCCTGCATCAACAGCCCTAGAAGCGTGACAGTGTCAGGCGACGCAGAGCAAATCGACGCCCTGCATAATCTGCTGCAGCAGGATGAGGTCTTCTCACGCAAGTTGGTGGTCGACGTCGCGTATCATTCGTTCCAGATGCGAGAAATCGCAAACGAGTATCAGTCTGCGATGGGAACGTTGGAGAAGCCAAGTTGTGAGAAGAAGAATGCCCCGGTCATGTTGTCTTCTGTAACTCGAGACTGGGTCTCAAGTCTTGAGCTGACGGACCCTGCATACTGGGTACGGAATATGGTGTCTCCAGTATTGTTCTCCGATGCTGTGAGCCGCATCTGTTCTTCTCCAGGAAAGCAGACCAGGAAAATCGATGGAAGCCATCGCTATCAGATGACAATCAATCATCTCTTGGAGATTGGGCCGCACGCAGCATTGCAAGGTCCATGCCGAGATATACTCAAGAGCATCAACAAGCAAGCCGATATCCTTTATCTTTCACTTCTAATACGGAATAAATCTGCTGTGAAGACCGCCTTGGACTGTGCAGGTCACTTGCATTGCTACGGCTACCCAATCAATCTGGCACTGGTTAACACAACTGCCTATGGTGGAACCAGCCAAAGACGAGTGCTCAGTAACCTTCCCGAATACCCATTCAACCATTCTACATCATACTGGCGCGAGAGCCGAAAAAGCAAGGGCTACAGATGCAGGAGATTCGGCCGTCTGGACCTTGTCGGTATCCCAGATCCAGATGGCAACCCAATGGAAGCTACCTGGAGGAACATCATCCGAGTCTCTGAGATGCCGTGGGTTCAAGACCACAAGATCAATAATACGATTCTCTACCCGGCGGCAGGCATGTTGGTCATGGCGGTGGAGGCGATCAAGCAGCTTGTTGAGCCAGACAAAGCCATTGTGGGCTTCAATATCAAAGATGTCGTGTTTTCATCTGCACTGCATATACCTACACATGCGGACGGCATCGAGACAAATATACACATGAAACGCATCAGAGAAGGCAAGGCAGATAGTAGCGGCTGGTACGAATTCCGGATATGTTCGTACGAGAACAACACCTGGATTGAGAACTCCACTGGGTCTATTCAAGCCGCATTCGAAGCTGGCGAGATGGGACTGGATACCAACGGCCGAGTGGAGCGCGAGTGGCAGGAAGGTCTTGTGCAGTCATATTTGAATGCAGCATATACATGCGCAGAATCCATCGACGCATCCCAGTTCTACGAAGATATATTTGCCTGTGGCTACCATTATGGACCGGACTTCAAGGCAATCACAGCTCTCAGATGCGATGGAAAGCCCAATGGCCAATTTGTCTCGGATGTCCGCACCTACAGGTGGGTGGAGGACGCGAGCTCAGCAATTGCTCTGCCTCATACGATTCACCCTACCACATTGGATGCCGTTATCCACATTATGGCCGGTATCGTGACGTACGGAAGCCAGAAAAAACCCTTGGCTGTTCCGACACGGATTGACCAAGCATGGATATCGAACAGCGGGTTGAGCCATCCGACAGCGGATAGTATCAAGGTGCATGCGAGTTCCCACAGGTCAGCCACTGGGGACGCTCGGTATTCAATGACTGCAGTTGATTGCGAAATGACGCGTGCACTCCTGACCATCAACGGCCTTAGAGTCACAGCCCTGGAAAGCTCAGAGGCCTTTACAGAAGATGGTCAACTACAGACGGAGAACCTCTGTCACCATATAGAATGGAAGCCTGACCTCGACTTGCTGGAAAACGAGAAAATCCGAGCATTTTGTGCAAGTGGAGGGTCAACTAACGAAGAACCAGTCCAGTACTTTACTGAATTGGACTTCCTTGTTATAACATACGTTGACAAAGTCCTGAAGTCGATCCCGGACGTCAAGATTGATCACCCTGCCCATATGGGGAGGTACGTGGAGTGGATGGTAGATCAGCAAAGAGCACTAGATTCAGGCCACTCTCCCTTTAGCTCTGAAATATGGAGGAACCGCATGAAGGACGAGAGCTTCGTTAACGACATTCATGCAAAACTCGAGAACACGAACAAGCGAGGACTACTTGTGAGCACAGTCTGTAGGAACCTTCTCAAGTTCCTTAAAGGAGAAATCGACCCCATTGTTTTCTTATTCGAAGGAAACTTACTTGATGACTCTTATTATGAAATGGTAAGCCAGGACGCCATGATAGCATTCAATTGTCAGTCAAATGACCATGTTCTGCAGGTTCATTCTCTCCCACGTATTCGTCAATTCGCTCGGTATTTGGATGCTCTGGCCCACAAGAACCCACACATGAAAGTCCTTGAAGTTGGTGCTGGAAGCGGCGCCATGACTCAATTCTGCCTCCAGGTCCTTTCTACAAACTCGGAAAACGATGTCACGGCGCCTCGCTATGGACATTGGGATTTTACGGATATATCTGGGTCATTCTTTCCGAAGGCACAGGACCTCTTTGCATCTCAAGGCACGCGGATGAGGTTCAAGACACTTGATATCGAGCAGGATCCTGCGCTGGAGGGCTTCGAATGTGGAACGTATGACATGGTTGTTGCATTTCTGGTGAGTTTATGAGTTTGAAAATTGTACGGTTTGAGAGTAGGGACACGATCTGACCTGCCTGATATCTTAGGTCTTGCATGCAACAAAAGATCTGTCTGCGAGTCTGAAGAATGTCCGCAAGTTGCTGAAGCCGTATGATCGTTCCACCAACATGTCGCAACTGAATCCGAGTAATAACTGATACCATCTACTGCAGCGGGGGAAAGCTTGTACTCGTCGAAATTACCCGACCGGGTGCTATCCGGACGACGTTTGTCTTTGGCTTGTTTGAAGGATGGTGGCGAGGTACGTCTTTCCCTTCTATACCCTAAAGCTGGAATCGCACAAGATTCTCTGACGCTCTCAGGACTCGAGCCCCACCGCCAGAAGAATCCATGCGCGGACGTGGCCCAATGGGAAAGACACTTGAAGAAAGCCGGATTCTCTGGCTGCGATGTCGTGATCGACGATTACAGCCACGAGGACTGTCAGGAGGCTAGTCTAATTCTCTCGACTGCCGTTGATGATACGCCCGCGGGTGAAAAGTCGCCGAAGATAAGTATCATCGTTGATCCTGCTAACTATGCGCAAGTAGAATTGGCCGGTGAACTTGAAGTCCAGCTCGTGCGTGCGGGACTGGCCAATATAACGCAGACACCACTGGAACGTTTCCTCACAAAAGAAGATTCCACAAACAGTCTGGATATCACGGTTTTGGAAGGATACAGTCCCTACCTGTACGATATAAACAAGCAAGAGTTTAAGCGTGTTCAGAGCTTGCTATCGTCTACGAGGAACCTTATCTGGGTAAATGGTGGGGGCGGACAAAAACCATGTCCCAAATATCGTCTCGTGGACGGACTGTTTCGAGTCCTTAGAGAGGAGAACCACAGGACAAGACTGACAATCCTCTCCCTGGAACAGAAGGCGTCGATCAAGCACCAGGCACAACAGATTGTCAAACTAGCGCTTTCTGCCGTGACTCAAGAGATTAGCATCGACACAGATTACACAGAGTTTGACGGCATGCTTCACGTCGGCCGCCTGGTCCACGCCGCTGGGGTCAATCAGGAAATTTCAGCGAAGAAGCTCCCTCAACAAAAGGCATTACGACCTTTCGGTGCTGGGCCCCGGCTCAGACTTGAGATCGGCTCCCCTGGTCTGTTGAACACTCTCCACTTCGTGGAGGACACTTCACACGAGAAGCCACTTAAACCTACAGAATTCGAAGTTCAAGTGAAGAGTGTCGGCCTTAATTTCCGGGACGTCCTGATTGCACTGGGGCGGCTGGACAGTGAGGCGCTGGGGGCTGAATTCGCAGGGCTAGTTACAAAGGTTGGATCCTCATGCCGCAAGTTTCAACCGGGAGACAGGGTTCTGGCGTGTTATCCCAGTCGGCACGCAAACTATGTCCGTCTAGAAGAAAACATGGCCGTCATAAGGATTCCGGACACTATGCTCTCCTTTTCGGAAGCCGCAGCTTTGCCAGTCGCGTATGCCACAGCGTGGATCGCGCTCAATCACATCGCTCGACTTCAGCAAGAAGAAACAATTCTGATTCATTCAGGTGCTGGAGGAACGGGACAAGCCGCCATCCAAATCGCTCAGCTCCTCGGTGCGAGGGTCTTCGCGACTGTCTCCAATGAGAATAAAAAGCGGTTCCTTGTAGAGAGGTACAAGATCCCGGAGGACCATATCTTCTCAAGTCGGAACACACTATTCGCGAAAGGAATCAAGCGCCTCACAAACAAGAAAGGCGTCGATGTGGTTCTCAATTCGTTATCTTCCGAGGGGCTTATCGCCTCCTGGGAGTCGATCGCACCGTATGGTCGGTTCATCGAAATCGGGAAGAACGATATCTTGTCCAACGCAAAGCTCCCGATGTTGCAATTCGAGCAGAATATAACTTTTGCTGCGGTTGATCTGGCCGCGATGACAATGGATCGCCCACACGTTGTGACAGCGGCATTGGAAACTATCTTGTCATTGTTAAGAGAAGGGAAGATCTCCCTTCCGGATCCAGTTCAAGTCTATGGCATATCAGACATTGAAGTTGCATTCAGGCAAATGCAGAGCGGCAAGAACTCAGGGAAGGCTGTTTTGGAGATGAGAGGTACAGACGAGGTAATGGTATGCTGGTTGCTCCCCTCCAAAGATGTGCGCAGAATGCTAGCTAACCAAGCATAGACCGTCCTGAAAACAAGACCAGAGTGCCTCTTTAGTCCGGGTGAAACATATCTCATCGCAGGTGGCCTAGGCGGCTTAGGGAGGAACATCGCTCGCTGGTTTGTTGAGAGGGGAGCTCGAAATCTGATTCTACTTTCAAGATCGGGGCCTCAGAACCCACATGCTCACGACCTGGTCAGGGAGCTAGAAGCCAAAGGCGCAAGAGTGTCTACGCCTGTGTGTGACATTACCGACAGGGAATGCCTGAAAGCCGTCTTGTACGAGTTTGGTCAGACGATGCCTCCGATCAAAGGATGCGTCCAAGCATCGATGGTCGTTAGTGTAAGTTTAATCTCTCGATATCAAAGAACGTTCACTGACATCTTTGCTCTCATAGGACGCTCATTTCGAAGGTATATCTTTCGAATCTTGGAAAGCTTCTACCACGCCTAAGGTCCAAGGCTCATGGAATTTACACGAGCTTCTTCCGAGAGGAATGAATTTTTTCGTGTTAATGTCATCTGTTGCTGGAATATACGGCGCACGAGGAGCATCTGGTTACGCCGCTGGCAATACGTTTGAAGACGGCCTAGCCCGGTACCGCATTGCACTGGGCGAGAAAGCTGTGTCGTTTGACCTTGGAATGTTTCTGTCCGTTGGTGTCTTAAAAGACAACTTGGCACTCCGAGAAAAGATGTTGGCAAGTACTGTCTTCCATCAGATCACAGAGTCTGATCTCCACGCGCTCCTGGATATCTACTGTAATCCAAGTCTGGACGCAATCCCATTGTTGAAAAGTCAGACGGTGGTTGGAATGACACCAAAACTGCGCGAGAAAGGCATGACAACCACCGAATGGATCAAGCGACCATTCTACCAGCACATGACATTGGTCGAAGGGACGGACGCTGGCATTCCTGGGAAGGCGGAGCATACCAATTTCGCTGCCCTCTTCGCAAACGCTGGATCCGTAGCCGATGTCACTGCAGCAGTGACAGAACAGCTGAAGAACAAGCTCTCCAAAATGCTCTCATTACCGCTTGCTGATATAGACGTCGACAAGCCCATACACCAGTACGGAGTCGATTCCCTGGCGGCAGTGGAACTGCGGAACTGGTTCTCGAGAGAACTCCGCGCAGACGTCGCCATTTTTGACATCCTCGGAGGCGCAAACATTGCCTCTGCCGTTGGACTAGCGGTTCGGAAGAGTGAATACCGAAAAGGAGAATGGGGATCGTGACCAAGTAGGGCGCGTGCGGAGAACAGCGTGGAGCCGGTTGTATACCTTGGTGGGTGGATCAGCCCCCTTCACCTATGAACGACTTGCATTCGGGTTTATAAAACGATCATCGCTGGCCAGGTACTGCTATCGGTCTCTGACGGCTATAGATGGGGCGGGCTGGATGTCGGATATCTGCTGCGCCGGCTATCGGTTTTTGATTTTCGGCAATTGATCGGGGCCGGAGTATACAACGCGATACTTTGTATAAGACAACGTCCACGGAATACAACCCGTAGCCCTAGAATATAGCTCGAGAAGAATCAGAAGACGAAATGATGTCCAAATATCGTGTTCTCCATATAGGCGATAACATCAAGTACAACCACGATGTTTACCAGCGTTTCGCCTCGGAATTCGAAATCATCCAGCCCACGGTCGCGGAGCGTGAACGGGGCGAATTCATGCGCGCCTTGAAAGAACGTCGCTGGGGCGACTTTCATGCAATTTTCCGCCCCTTCTGGAATACAGGAGGTGAAATGGGCCGGTGGGACGCGGAGCTCATCCCCCTGCTCCCGCCATCAGTACGCATCATGGCCTCCGCAGGCGCAGGCTACGACTGGGCCGACGTAGATGTCTTCGCACAACACGGTGCGCTTCCAACCGAGCACCGAGGCAGAATCACCTAGCTAACAGTGACGAAAGGAATCGTATACTGCAACGGCGCGGCCGCCTCCTCGGAATCAGTCGCCGACATGACCCTCTTCCTCATCCTTGCCGTCTTCCGCAACCTCGCCTGGTCACACCAGGCCGCGCACTCCTGCAACCCGCAACGCTTCCTCGACGCACACAAGAACTCCCCGCTGACAGCGCTGAACCCGCGCGGCCGCATCCTAGGCATCATCGGGCTGGGCCAGATCGGGTACACGATCGCCAAGAAAGCGCACGCCGCCTTCGGCATGCAGATCGCGTACAACGATCTAGTTCGCAAACCGGCCGAGGTCGAGAACGCCGTGGGCGCGCGGTTCGTGGGCGAGCTGGACGAGTTGCTGGGGTTGGCGGATTGCGTGGTGGTCGCGACGCCGTTTGCGGGGCGGACGCTGATTGATGCGGAGAGGCTGGGGAGGTTCAAGCGCGGGGCACGGTTCATCAATATCGCGCGGGGATCATTGGTGGATGAGGAGGCGCTGCTGCGGGCTCTGGATGAAGGGCAGATCTCGGCTGCTGGGCTGGATGTTCATGCTGAGGAGCCGTATGTGCATCCGCGGCTGGCGAGGCATGGCCGGGTGATGATGATGTCGCATAATGCTGGGGGTACGGTTGACACGCATGTGGGGTTTGAACGGTTGGCGATGGAGAATATTGAGGAATTTTTGCTGAGAGGGAAGGCTTTGACGCCTGTGAATCTGCATTTGATCAAGACGCCGAAGAGTATGCTGTGATTGATTGCTTAAGATTCCTTGCCTGCGTGGCTGGATACACTGGTAGACTAGATGTTGCAGCGGTGCTTGGAGTCCTAATCATGACTTTCAATGACTCGTCTTCAGGAACCTCCTGAATTTCGTCTGAAGTATGGTAGATGTAGCATGCGGGAGGAAAAAGCCGATGGATGAAGATTCAGGAACCAGGATCTGTGGTGGTCCAGACCTGGCGAAAAGGGATACCCACCCTTTACCCGTTTAGGTAATTCTACACCTGATCGGGCGTTGCAAGGGTCGTGGCGCGGCTTTCACCTCATTTCAGATGGAAATGTTATTACTATTGGCTAATGTACTCTATTTTATTGAGAAACTTCGAATTCGTGCTTCAGCATAGTCATCCCGACATGACTGTCGAATATGAATCAGACGACATCATCTGGTTCGATGCCGATGAATATATCGGCGCGGAGGTCTCATTTCTCTCTGGTTCAGCGTGGAAACCAAGCTCCAGGATAAGGGAATACGCGTATTATGAAGCTCAGGCAGACTGCGAGGACTTTGACATTCAATCCGAGGCGCGTGGCTTGCTCGTCTGCTTCAAGGTATCTGGAAGTGGCCCACCGACTGCTGTCATCAAATTTCGTTTGCAGTGAGTGTTACAATGAGACCATGAGAGATACCTATAGATTAAGGTTTGATGGTTAGGATCCCATGGTTCAGGACAGTAAGGAAGACGCCCGAGGTCCGCGCTGAGCAGGGTACTTCAGAATTGCCTAGCAGCTGGAACTCGGAAATCGAAGCCTTGACCTAGTTGACAAAGGCCCGCTGCTCCAGCTCCCCTGCTTTGCTTGCCTGCAGATAAGCAATCTTACAGTGAATAGGTCCCTGAGGGCTACAAGCCGAGTATATTAATGGAGAAATCACCGGGTTCTGACCCCTCGGGTTCATTCACTAGTCAGATGCCCCTTGTTGAACGGGATCGTTTGCGGATGGCTTTCAAGGCAGCGTGACTGTGAGTATTTGCTCTGATTTTCAACATGTCCAATAAGAAAGACCCCAACTGGGGGCTCCCCGCCATTTAGATCATGGGGAAGATAAGCTGGTGGTTATTTACAGTGAGACAGTCCGTTGCGGAATACTGCATGCAGATGGGGCAATACGTAACCTCCTTCCGGACGAGGAAGCTGATAAATGGTGGGTCCCCTTGAGGAGTTCGCCAACTCTGTGGCCAGCTACCTGGTTGATTGGGAACACTGGCACTTTGCAGATGAGAAATCTGTTTGAGAAGACCGTTTCTACATTAGATGGAATCTCGCACGAGAAGGGACCGTCGCACAATCTTTTTGATATGTCTGATTGGCCCTGTGATATCGATGTATGGAGTCGAAAACTTGTAGCGACCTTGGCTGAGGTCTTCAGGATGCAACACGAGACTCACGGCCAGCAGTTTTGATTTCAACAGATGTCAATGGTCAACGCATTCCAGGTAGATTACGAGTTTCGAGAGACACACAGGTCAGTTGGACCGGATATGTTAGGTTATTAATCATTCGTCAAAACCCAGTTGATTCTAGCTAGTCTAGTGCATGTTCTACCAGGAAAATGTATCCTCATAAAGATCGACCAACTGCCCGTTCTGACGTTCTCGAACGGCCTGTCTCACGTCGTCGCCCAGTCCTCCCGGCCCGCAAACACTGACGGCCATCGCACCGACTTGCTGCGCCATCTCGACATCTAACACTTCCGCAAACGATGGTTTGCCATACTTGATGCTAATAGACACTGTTGATGGTGGCGATTTGGTCCAGGGACTCTCGTCGGATAAGTATTCGTCTGTGGTATACCCTTTCGCTGTCACGTACACTTGAATTGATAATGAAAACTCAGGAAGCTGAAAGTATGAGGTTTGCTTGCGCTCGTTCGGGGCTTCGACGGCTGGGTGGTCGAGTAGAGAGGCCATCCATGGCTGGATCCAGTCCAGATGTTCTAAGTGGGGTTAGACCATGTTCGTTTGCTCTTTGACCTGTAGAACATACCTAGGTGGCGCACAACCCATACCAAGGTGACTCTCCGCACCGCCATCGACCGGTCGGAAAAGCCATCGGCAAACTCACGCAGGTAAGAAAGTGGGTGAGTTATCCCTATTCCCCCTGCTATGAGCAGTACCGTACCATAAGAGGCTAGAGAGTGAAGCCCCCCTATGTTGGATCCACTATGTAAGCATATCTCCCACAGTGAATCAACTCATAGTACATAATACATACCAAATGGCCCTTCTGCCAACGCAGTCGCGTTGAACTTCCCTTCCTCAGAGCTGTGAACCCTCCTCAAGAGCTTGTTTGTAAATCCATCTCGCCGCTTGATTAGGAATGACATGGTAGTCCGCTGCGGTCCCCCCAGCAAGACATTGAACGAGTCGCTCGAATCGCGCTTTTCGCTAGTAGTCATCCGATCTGAAGATGTCCATGCCACGGAGAACGGATGCGAGGTCCATAGTCCTAGCGACGGGATATAGAGGTACATATACTGTCCGGCCTTGAATTCCCAGGGACGCGACACGGCAACCTCGACACGGGCGACGTCTCCAGGCAATAGTTCAACGGTAGCAGAAGTACGCTGTTTGCCGCAATTCCTCCAGATAATGCTGACGAGACGTGCAACCCTCTGGAGAGAAGCATGAGTAGTGCAAACATGATGACCAAGGGCAGATACTCACATCAAGACCCCAAAGGATCAACGTAGCCAAAAGAACCCTCTGCTGGGCCAAGCCACGAAGATGATACCATAGCCCAACAAATGACATGACTGCGAGGAATATATGAAAATGAAGAAAGGCTTCGTAGAATGCATGCCGAATTGGTGATACTGATTGAAAGAAAATAACTACAAATGCAATAAGAGCCTACCATCGACGGCCGTTAGTAATGCCTATTGGTAAACCATTCGCCAAGACGGATCACTTACAATCATTCCATATACATAGAAAGGATGACTCCAAAGTTCGTTCGTGATCGCGTCCATAGATACTGTTTTCCTTGTCAGCAACGGCCATCTTTCGAGACGGCTGAACCACCCACCCTGCGTGGCCTGCGCCCCAATGACACAACCCATGTGAATAAGGGCCCCAGCAATCATCACCCGTCCGACCCAGCGGTGCAGGAGATTAAAAGTGTCAAATGGAATGCCCAGAAGTGGGATGAGGGGATTGTTCCGACCCGCGGTCAAGACCAGCGCAGGTGAGTTCATTACTGCTAGATGTCCGGCGGCATATTTCAATTGGTACATCTTTTCTTGATAGTCCGTCCACCAGTCGACTAGGACGAACAAGAAAAGCAGGTTGGTCGTGATATATCCCAGAAGTAACGTAGCCTCCAGTCGTAAGGGTATGCTTCCCATATGAATCCTGTTGAGCAGTCGAAATTCGCGACTGTGCCGTTTGTAAAACAACGGTGCATAGAGTACTTGCTTCTTGATCCAGGCAAAGATGGTGCTGGTCCGCGAGAACTTGCTCTGGTCATCTGTCTGAAGAATCTCACGTAAACGACGGCGATGCTGAACCCTTATGACCATCCGACACAGGAATAGAACGGTGAAGGCCCCGCTGAGGACAAACAGAGGTGTCGCCAATACCGGGTTCATGGGACGATGAGGGTAGCCGGGGTGGGAGTGGTCTACCCCTGGTCCTCCGAGTTCTACTCCCATTTCCTGAGTTCAAAAGAAACATTCAAATCACAAGTTGAATGACGGACGAACGGAGTGGGTCGAAGTATAGCAGCGGCAAAAGCTGCACATGCGCTTCCAAACTGGCGAAAAGGCCGCGAATAGAAGAGAGTTCTTGCAGAAGTTAAAGCAGTCAAATCATGGACTCAAAACACCAGGTCGTGAACAATAAAAATAGTTCCAGCCATGACGTGAGAGTCCTTCTACAATGGCCTCTCCTCCTGATGCCGTCATCCACCATCCCGCAGTCATCATGGAATACGTAGTAACGCAAAGAGTCACCCAACAAGCTACAAGGAAGACTGATGACAAAAAGATCAGCGTCAGTGAAGCAAGCTAGTGCAACCATGGAGAATGTCGGGAGTTGATGTCTTACTCAGCTGAGCTTCGCTCTGGAATGTGAGAGACTTGGAGCGTGGAGCCCGTCTAGATCATAGCGGAGGTCCCTATTATTGCCCGGCCTCGAAACGAACCCAAACCATCATTCGAAATTCAATGACTAATCTTACACAGCATTGTCGACGGCTGGGATTTCTGGTCAAGTTATTAGCCGATGTCTTAGACTTAGATTGAATTATCGGAGTCTGTGGATGGGCCCCTACTCTCCGATGGAACGGTAGCTCCGAAAACGGAAAGTCATGCAGGATCGCCAGATTCCGCGAATACCGAAAGCTTGATTGCTCGCCCTGAGCACAAGTCTTGCTCCATTATTCGGCAAGAACTGACGCTGAAGATGCCGACGGCCTCGTCATCTTGCAGGTTCTGACCCTATGACGAGGAGCTGCCTGCCAGCCTGAGCTTATCACGAGATGACATTCCTGTCATCCGTCTCTTCTGGTCCACTGTAAAGCAATCCAAGATGTAGCTTGCAGCTGCTCGCCGAGCTCTCTTGTTGGCCAGCAGGGATCCCTCTATTTACCAGCATGTCAGTCTAACCAGGTTCACTCTGTATTAAAAGTTTCTAAGCCACAGACGTCGCATCGTCATCCTAATCATACCAGAGCATTCACATAGCAGTAAGACTCATGATGTAAGCAAAGAAAGACCCTTTACTGGCTATATTTGTTGTTGCACAACGAGACGGAGGATGCAACGAGCCAATATTGCAACATTGCTGATTCAGAATCGTATGAAAAGGCCTAGGCAACACGCAACGCGCGCTTAGATAGAGAGTGAATCCCCAGTCTGGAGTCGAAGAGCCAACAAGACTTTGTGTTCTGAGGTCGATGATGTCGGTAGGCAAGCGTGAATACCACCGTAGTCTCGAGATCCAAACTGTAAATATACAGCGCGGAAGGGCGACCCGAATGCCACCTTAGGGAAGAGCAAAGACTTCATCACGATTGATACCTTTATCGATAAAAAATATCGAAACGCCCCAAACTATCGTAATTCAGCACTTGGATGAATCCAAGAGAGCATAACTTGATTGATAGCACACGAAGAGTGGGATGTTTGAGTCTGACTGCCATCGAGTGTCGCTAGGTAGGATCACCTTTGGTTAGTCATCAGGTAGAAAGGAACCACTCATGATACCACCGAACCATAGACCTCACACCCACCATGATCACTGGCCCAGGGGTATACCCGACTTCCAAGGCATCCAGAGCCATGGCCCTAGATGCGCGTGCGTGAAAAGTCAAGTCCCCATACTGAAGTTCTCTATTGGCGATCGTAAATTCCCTCGTGACTCAGAGGATCTTTTCGAAATGAGATCAAATAATACTATCTAGGGGTATTTGGGGAACACGCGTCGCGAATAGCTTCATGCGTAAGTCCAGTCTCATGGGATACTGGAGTAAAGTCTGATTCTTCAATGACGCAAATTTCATGTCATACAAGATAAGGGGTGAAGACTGGGTAGCCACGAGCGCCCCTTCCCCGATCCATGTAACCCTGCCACATTACATCTGAGATCCATATCCATCAATAAATAAACAGGAATGAGGATTATTCATGAGTATCATGCATTTGGAAGGCACATCTTGGTTAACATGACAGAGACCTGAGAGAAGACCTTTCACAAAAGACCCACCAAGAGAGAAACGCCTTGTATATGGAAAATTTTCTATCCAGGGATTTTACGGAAGAAAAATGCAAAGCCGAGAAAAAGGGATCGGCTCCAGTGCTGCGTGGTAGATGCACGAGCCTCAATCCAGGCCGGATCCTTTGCCAGGTTGACTGTTCTGCTCACCAGATTCCAAGCTTCTGGCGTCAGCTTCATCATCACTCCGACTTATCGGAGAGGACTGGATTTTCGGAGGCTTCCTCACTGACACCAGCGAAACGTCTCTTGGCGTCAATGGCCTGCTTGGCTTTAGATTTTTCCTCCTGGACACAGGAATAATCGGCCACATGCACACCAGCTGTCTGACACAATGACGTGCATTCGGTTTCAATCACTTTGACAAGGTTTGATGTGAAGCCGTAAAAGGCCGGGTTATAAGCGTTGCGAGCCCAGTAAATAAGCTCTGATGCAACACGACCCAGATTAGGAATCGGATGAGGGATGATATTATTGTCGCGCCGCGAAGCGCCGTCTTCCTCATCTTCAGATGATGATAAGATGCCCGATGCCTCGGACACTGGGGACGGTGGCGCCGACGTATCTGACGAAGCCAGGTAGTCGGTCTCAGACGCCAAGATATGAAGAAGATGATATACCGCAGCAAATTCCAGGAGAGTAAGCTCGACAGGATCAAGCGGCAAGCGATTAAACCAATGGATCGCCTTTTGTACAGTGAACGCTTCTGGTAGGGAGGTATCGCCAGTTGCTCGAGCCTTGAAGATCGCTGCGATCATCGCGCATCGAACAGCTGTTGAGATCTCCTCGCGCACGGATATAGGTAAAGAAGAGTCGAGGAAATTAGACGCTTGGTTTTGTTTGTTTTTGCCTTTGTCCTTCGGGAGTGCGGCAAGAACGCTTCCGATGTTGGCCACGCGGTCCCGTTCAAAAAAGACGGCCTTCATGACCAGAGCGCGCGTATGGGCTGCAGATGGCTGGGGCGCTACATCAAGAGCGAGCTTGATCTTGGATTTGAAAACATCGCGGCTCTTCTTCGCGTCGGGCCCACCGGAGCTCGCTTCGAAGTACCTGAGAAGCGCCCTTTGAAGCAAGTGACTTGACCACCACGCAGCAAGAGCATCTAGTGAGGATTGAATCGCGGGGTCCTCCTCGACGACATCCAGCAGCGCTTCATCATCGTCGGTTCCTTCTTGTGTTGGACGATTCCAAGTCAGATTTGCTGCTCTCTGGATGATGGTATCAATCATGACAACGTCACAATCAATCTTCAGTAAGGTGGCCAAATGGCTCGGCAGCGCATCCGGATGATTCTTGGGTAATGCGGCGTTCATCTTGCGCGCGAGATCCCATTGATACCTTGCCAGACTGCGGGCAACATCATTCGATACGTTGAATGTCCACGAACCAGGCTCACCGACCCGCCACATCAGAATGCGGCAGTGGAGAGCTTTCAGCATCATCCTCATCGGGCTTCGAGGGAGTGTTCCTGCTGCAAATATCGTAAGGACCAGACGGCTTTTGCTGATTTCTGCATCGCCGCCGGCCAATTGCGCATCGATTGCAATGTCCCAAGTTTTCACGCGCCCTTTCTCATCTTCTTCGGTGACTCCAGTGGCCAGAGAATACAGTTTCCATCCTAGTAGACACCGCAAAACGTATTCAAAACATCGAGACGTAACAACGTACCATTCGTGGAAGAACCTATGGCGTGGTACACCGACTCGTTGAATGCTGGTAAGCCAGGCTTGTCGTCTGAAGTTGCATGACGAAAGTGTAACATCAGAAGCAACTTTGGAGGCGGAGTATTGCCGCCTCGGATCCGAATTGAACAGGTAGACGAAGACAATGAAAGCGCTACCAACGACAAGGATTGCAAGCAGTAGAAAGTGGGAAATTGCGCGCGCGTGCCAGGACGACCAGAAGTATTGAAACGCTGCGCTTGAGTAAACCTGTGACGGCAGCTGAACTCTATTCAGCAGGTTCAAAGGTACCGCCAGCAGCCCCTTTGCCGTTGATTCTGTTTTCTTTTCTGTGCCTAGGCCTTCGAGTACCATGAGCCCGGCGAGGGCGCCCAACATGTACTTATTGGGAAGGTGCGAACGCATATGTCCTCCGCCAGATTGAGACGAGTGACTGTCGGTCTTCTTATATTGGATGTACGATTGCGAGTAGGAGCTCTCATTTGAACCGGCAGCCCTCATACGTTTCCAAGCATCCGGAACTTTGATCAATCCTTCGGGAGGGTGTGAAGAAGTCGGGGAGTGATCACTCGAAACGTCCTCCGCGTGCGAGAACACACTTGGGGATGAGCTCGCCCCTGACTCGGTAGATACGGTGCAGTCGCTGGGTGATGACACCGACGCGGCAGAGGTAACAATTTGATCAGCGGCCTTATCCAACTGACGTAATCGAATCTTCAACGCGGTATTCTCTTCCTCCAATCTCTTGTTACGAATCTCGAGATGGCGGATGTACTCTGTCGCTTTCGAAAGGATAGACGCTTTGTTGAGTTTGCTGGCTGAGGTGACACCGTCGTCGTCATCATCACCGGAGTTGCCGTTTGCCTGCTTGTAGGAGGCCCGTAGACTGGGCACACTGTCTCTTAGCTCAGCAATCTTCTCGTTCAGATTGGCTCTGTATCTCTTCTCGATGACATTATGCGCTCGTTTCTTTGATGGCGCCTGTTTAGCTTTGAACATGCTTGTCATCGCAGATCCATCGTCATCGCTTCCAGTCTTGCGTTTGCGGCTGGCACCCGTCGACGAGGGGGGAGAGTTGGAGTGGACTGACAAGGCCCCCGCACCAAGATGATCTGGCTGAGGGGATACATTATTATTCAGATTTCCGCCCGGGAAAGATCCAAGCGAAGGCCTTTTGAAATCTAGAGATATATCAGGTGAGAACTCTTTGTGCATGGCGTCAGGTGCCTCCTGTCCGGAAGAGGCACTTGGCGATATAAAAGCAAGGTCAAATGGGGAGCTAGGCGAAGCATTTGCAGATTCTGGAAATGCTTGCTCGTCATCCCATCTCATCCACTGCGTCCAGTCCTGACTGGCATCGTCCGTACTTGTTTGGTCAACTGACATGGAATTTCCTTGAGATATTCTCCTCGTAGACTCGAGAGGCGAGAACAACTGGAAATCCCCACCAATGCCGGGGGTGGACATAGTGTTTCACTGCCGGTCTTGGACCATCAGATGAAATGAGTATAGTCTTGTACTATATTGAAGACAAGATTGTTAACAATGATAGCTATAGATGAATATCTTGATAAGACTGCGTACCTGTCAACACCTAAGACGGAGGGGGTCAAAAAGCCGGCTAACTGCGGGTTTAAGTTCAAACGATGATTGATTGATGATCGCCCCAAGTCGAACACGCTAATCAGGATACTAAAACTCAATTGTGGAGTCAAACCTGAATGTTGGCGCAGGCTGCAAAGATATGGCTAATTGCAATGATAAAAGCCATACATTTCATACAGGAACAGGTGCAGGGTGTGAAGGCAAGAAGCTGGCTGAACACTCGCCTGAGATGATCAAGTCATGTGAGATAGACCTGACTCAACACTGTAAGGGGCCGAGGCTAGCGTTAGATGAGGATCTTATCGTCGCGTTGGGCTGTTGGTTGAGAGGAAGCGTGATCGTCGAGACTTCCAGCCTTCCACATGCAACCCCACAGTACTGGTGGTATCAAATTTCAAGTTCCTCCCTTCTGCATGAGTACTGCAAAGCAAGCCACCTGAGCAACTCAACGGTAACGAAGGCGAATCTGCTGCGCTGAGTAGTAAGCAGTTGTATCGACATCAATCTTTCCTTGAGCTGCACTGCAAGGAAACGAATGGCTGCCTGTGCCTGAGCATTGGGGCAACATGGGAATCTCGGCCGTGGCTCGGCGGAGCATCGTATGATCGCGGGAAGAAGCGATTCCGGCAAACCGAGAGGCGTGTTTCTGTATTATAGCGCGTAAACAATATGCGGCTGCGTTTGTTTTGTTTGACACCTCAATTACTGTATGTCCCTGTAATGTTACCTGCTTTCTTGTTTGGGGATCTTGACCAATCGCTGTCGAAGCCGTTTCGTCTTCTTACATCATCGCAATCACTGCTATAAATAACCAGGTCAATTGAACTATCTTCGGAGTACCTGTATCTGACTCCATTGGAACGGTATCAACCTGGAGATAATGTGCAGAGTCAAACTATTGACGCCGTCAGGATATCGCACATATGTACAGGGCGTGCTTGAGCCACAGACAAAGGACGGCAGGGCCTATCACCAGCTCGATGTCCATCAAACAATCACAGGCACTTCAAGGCTTCTTATATTTGGGATACTCTGCGACCCAAGCCTTGATTTGCGCCACTTCTTCATCAATCACCTTCTGAACACCGGCATTCGCCTTTCCGTAGGCCATCCATTGATCTGAGCAATGCATCCCATCCGGAATCACATGTACTGGCACTTGTTCTGTGGGATGAAGAGGTCCTCCAGGTCTGAATTTCGACGAAACTGAGGCGTCCCTCCAGGGGTCGAACTGACTGCAGAAATGTTAGCTTGATCAAGCCTTACGGTTAGAAGACGAACCCATTTGTCCAGATCAGACGTGTAGTGTTGGTCAAGTCCCAGCCCTTGGTCCACTTATTCACGTCTTCAGCGGTCTTGCCTTTGGCGCTACCGAATGTATAGCCGTTGACTTCTGGGAAGTACCCGGAGCATTGTCGTTGCCAGTACTCCGCCGAGACGGTCCTGGAGACAATGGTGAACTCATGCTTGGGTGCACCACTACAATCACGGGGATTAGCAGGTTACCCGCTTCCATGGGATTGGTACCATACTCTTGCCAGTAGAAGAGAGGTTCATTGCATAAAAACCAGGTCCACTGCTTATTGATGGTATTGTTGACGGCCGTGTCGGTGTATATGGGGCTGTCAAGGTCATATGTGTCGTAGCAGTCAACTGCGTATTTGTCGGTCCAATATTTATATTTGGCGCAGGCTATTCTGGTCAGTTTCTGAGGGGCCTCGAATACGTATCCAGGGGACTTACACCCAGGCAAGTACGTTGAATTGAACCACGACGCATAGCCTTGCAGTGCTTTCTCCAGACCGACGCCTTCCGGTCCAGGAACGGACTTTGCCCCCGGCGTCACATTCTAATACCGCGTGAGACGACCATTCGCACAGTCGGAGCCTCGAGTCGGAAATGGACCTCACCTCTACTGCATCGCAAAATTTATAGAAACGGGAGTACCCCGAGACGAAATTCATATCCTGCCAAAGCCATGGTCCGTTCGTAATTGCTCTGAGACTCATTAGCACCAAGGCATGATTCACCTTTCAAAGAAGGCGAACATAACATACGCTGCAAAATCGTCGAAATGCTTGAGGGCTCCCATCCCGAACATCTCTTTGATTTCCTGCTGACGCTCCATATCCCCTGACGCATAGACGTGGTCAATATACTCCACCACGCGATTGACATCCTTGCTGCAGTTCTTAGGCATGCCCTCGACAACGGGGACGAAGTATTGCCACTACACATGTTAAAATGTGCTTTGTTCAAGAACGTCTTGCTATCACGTACGAAGTCATAGATGGCCTGCACAGGCGCACTCGATGCATGGTATGCCCAGAAGGTCCCTGGAGCAATTGATGCCGTCCACGCGGCTAGGGCACCGCTGTAGGATCCCCCAGACATCACCCATGGCTTCCATGGAACATCAGTCAGCATGCGGATTGCGTGGTGGTCCATTTTGACAACTCTACTCACCGCATTATCAGCGTTGCTGCTGTGGTCCTTGTCGAACGGAAGGTTCACGGTCTTTGCAAAGTGAACAAGGTCCGCAATCGACTGCTCCAGATTCAGGTATTGGAGCGTTTCAGCCGTCAAATTGGGGTACGGTGATGAAGCTCCCCAGTAGCGATCTGGGGACTTGATGAGCACTTTGCCAGAGCTTGCAATCGATTGACGATCAAAAGAACTCACGCTCAAGCAGAATAACTGCACCCCCGATCTCTTCAGCAAAGCGTCCAACAATTGTCGCATTGGTCAAGAATCCGTCGTAGTCCGCAGCGTCCGATTCACCCGGTGTAAACAAAACCACCTTTTCCCACAGTCAGCAACGCACCTCAAGCACTAGCCACCAACCGAACACCGAACGGGAAATACGCACAGGAGAGCCAGGACCAGCCCAATATTCCGGATTATACCAGTATCTCTGGGAAAATGTCCCCAGACCAGGGTTATTATGATCAATATACTGCTCGAATGTCGCGTTTCCAGAGCGCAAGGCAACTTTCGCTTTCAGCGCAGGAATCAAAGGCGCCCTAGGCATGAGGGCAGAGGCCAACTCAAGAAGACAAGACGCAGCAAGCGTCAGCGAAGCAGCAACAGTCCGCATCCTGGCGATCAACCTTCCTAATCTGTACCCTCAAAACTACAATCACAGAAAGGAATCAAAAACAAAAAAGAAAGGACAAGCCATTCTTATACCCAGTCGCTGTGCCGCCCTCGGCTCGATACTGCTCTAATCCCCTAGTGAGTACAAGGTGAGGGGAAGCAAGCAAAGCATGCAGCTGCTGCAGACATCGAGGCGAGACACAGAAGTGTTAATTAATTGCATCTCGGCTAGTGCATGCAACCATTCTACATTGCAGGATTTGCTCTTGGCAATTAGCGCTGCTGACATGTAATGTAACGACAAGCACTCCCCTTGCAGGGTTAGTGTTGATCCAATCGGTCAATTTACAAGACTTGGCAAGCATTGCGCTGGTGATCGCAGTGCGGACTGATTCCGTTACAGTCCAATGTCTCGAAGAGTTCCATAAGATCTTGTCTCTTCAGATATCTAGGCCCTTGGGTACGTTGGGACCTTGATGAGGTCTAAGGTACTCCAGAGGACAGCGCTGGAAAACTTCAGTACGGTCATATTTCATCAACCACCAATTTTCCACCCAAGAGTAGCATCATTGAAAAGCCGTGTTTCTAAAAGGTTTTCATATAGCAGTAAACCTTGACGAGTCCCTTCAAATCCTTCAGGATCTGAGACATTATGAAGAGATTTCTTAGCAGTATCTAAATTGAGACCTTGCTGCACTGTTCTAAGACCTTCCTGACCTGCATGTCCGAGGCTGAGCTGATTTCCTGACACGTGTCGAGTCTGATTGATTGCTGCGTCGACAGAGTATTTACTGGTTCGATTTGTTGCAGACTGCCGTTCATTCAGCAAGAATTCAGGTCACTGCTCAGGAAGGGAGATTGAATCATGCGGAAACAAACAAGAGGAATGGCATACAAGCAGCAGGCTACGGATACAGCATGCCGCCCCACAGCGATCAACAAAACAAATAAGGTACCCCGGCGGAGGTCCGTGGTTGCGTGATAACGATAAGGGGATGTAACCCTTTGAGTAATCGAGTTCGACAAACTTCTGGTTCGGCACGCAGACACAACTAGTTGCATTTATTACCCAAGTCATTACTTAAGAGTACAGAGTCTAGACTTCGTGATTCACATATACACCATTGCAAACGAGTACAAATTCGCAAACGCGACTCGGCGACATCTGCTGTCTACCAGCCGCTCTCCAATCCCCAGGCCTTAACGAGGAATGAAGTCTTCCTGTTCAGATCGCTGCCAGAGACGGTCAGGGTATCCAGCGGATGGGTTGGGTAGAAGCTCATCGTTCCGGTTTGGATGCCCTCAGCGAGGGAGACCTCGAGCAGCGAGCGGTCAATGACACCGGAGAAGGTGAATTTGTCGTGGTCGAAGGACTTGACGGTTGTGTTGAAGACGGGCCAGTAGCCGGTGCTGTTGGCCTGGGTGAAGAGATGCGTGCCCGCACGGTTGATCCAGAAGAAGCCGTTGTCCAATCTGAGACCGCCATCGACGTACTCGCCCGAGGTTGAAGACGTGAAGTTGAAGTACACCTGGCCCGTGGCGCCAGAGGACGGGATCCCGTTGATCTTGACATCAAAGGAGACGGCGTTGGACTTGACGTTTTTGAAGTCGAAGGTCACATCACCGTTCCGCGAGCGCTTGCCCTTGAGTTGCTTTCCGCGGACGGAGTCCATGTCGTCGAATGGTTCGTTGGTGACGACCCAGGAGTCGTCGACCTTGGTCAGGGTGTGCACTTTGGGCAGCGACATGGAGCCTCTCCAGCCTTCGAGCGGGCCGGTGGGCACCTGCTGGGTGTAGTTCCAGTTGCTGGCCCAGCCGATGGAGAGCGGCGGCTCGTCGTCGGGGATGCCCGAGTACCACTGCGAGGCGTAGTTGTCCTTGGCGAAGTCAAAGAGGGTCTCGCGGGAGGTTTCTGAAGTGAAGTGGGTTCCATTGAACGTTCCAACGACATAGTAGGTTCCCGAACCGCCGAGTGGCGCTCCAGGGTTGACGGAGATGAACAGCACCCACTTGGTGGGGTCCTCCGAGTCGGCGCCGTCGTCGACTGAGAACTTGACGAGGTTGGGGCATTCAAACTGCGTTCCTGGCAAACCAGACTGGGTGAAGTTGGAGGCATGCGTCCATTCCTTAAGGTTGGGCGAGGTGTAGAACCCAATGACGCGATCGTCCGCATAAGCAACGGTCATGACCCATTTCTGCGTCTCGGGATGCCATGCAACCTGTGGGTCACGGAACTGGCTGGAGCCAATATTGAGGACCGGGTTGTTCTCATACTTGGTGAAAGTGTACCCGCCGTCACGGGAGTAGGCGATGTCCTGCGTCTGCAGCGTCGCAGTGGCCAGCGTGTAGATGGCCACTACACCGTCGTCCTGGTCAGGGAAGAATCCCGAGGTGTTGTTGCTGTCTACCACAGCCGAGCCGGAAAAGATCCACTCGTCCGGCTTACTAGGGGAGATGGCAATGGGGTGGTGGGTCCAGTGGTACAAGTCCTTGCTGGTGGCGTGGCCCCAGTGCTGGTTACCTGCAACAATCTGGGAAGGATTGTCTGCGCCGCATTAGCACAGGTCTGCATCTATAGGGATCGATTGAGCTTACATTGGTAGTACAGGTGATAAACCTCTCTCTTGTGATCGTAGAAGAGTCCGTTGGGGTCGTTCATGAACTGAGAAGGAGGGGAGAAGTGAACCTGAGGCCGCAGAGGCCCAGAATAGTTGGCTGTTTGCGCCGCTGCCACTGCAGCGGACAAGAGAATGAGAGGGACACGCATTTTGCTTGTCTGATTGAAAGATTGATGCCTCACATTCCTCACTGAAGCAGGAGGACGAGGGGGTATTTATATCCCACCGTCAACAGCAGTAGGGCTCTGAACTCCAGATTGTTAGTAAAAGCCGCAAAGACCCCAGACGGGGTACTCCAGTCCACATGGCCAACGTGCTAGGCAGGATCAAATTAGATGCAATCGAGAAACATACCGAAGCTAGAATGGGTCCCCGGGATACGGCTCGGAGAATTGCACAGAAGCTTCCCCAATTCTTCGGCTTGTGCCGACCAGTAGCCCGATTTACTGTCCGACTCTCCAGAGATAGCTAGATACGTTGCAGCCGAGTTGGATACTGGTTGCACCAGTCTATCAGTGTCGCAAATTTAAGCCGATTCCACAGAGTCTAGTACTTGAATTGAAGAGGATACTGCAGACCTTGCAGTAAGTCTCATACCAAAAATATCTTGCCGTCAACCCCGGCCCGGGAGTGACGTCGTTGAGGTTAGCATTCAGCTTGGCGAGATGAAATATCAGAATTCGGGATCTCGTCGGTGAAACCTCGTAGCCACATGCACTGACTCTGCATTTGACAATCCCGCTTGTCGTGTTCGGGAAGTCAAAAAAGATTCTTTCATCTAAGCTTGATCTCTGACCCCCGCAGTCCCGGCCTGATTTCGGATTTCGGAGGCGTGTCGGAGAAATTTCCCCACAGTCAGCGAATAACTCTTTGGGGACTGACGCTATTGACATTCTAGAGAGGTACTAAGCGCGGTAGTTTCTTGGTCCCTCGATGGGATTTGCTCATCTACCGGCAATTCACGAAAAACAAGTCAAGGTGGTGACCCCGGCCGGAGTATCGTCGTAGTAAAATCGCAACTATATACTTCTCTCAATCTCCGCAACCTCCGCCATCACCTCCCGCACCATCTGCTTCACCCCTTCACTCGGCTCCTCATACGGCGTCCGAGGCCTGAGCTTCTCCTCTGCCCCCTCAATCCCCGCCAGCGACGCACTAAACACCGCCGTGGCATACTTGGTCGCTGCAATCCCACTCTTACACGGACTCTCCGCCAGGGCTGCCTTGCGCTGCAACGCCATTGCCTCATCCACCTTTCCAGCCCTGTACAGCTCATACACCTGCGCCGCAGTACGCGGAAACACATTCGCAAATGCTGCAATGCACCCCGCCGACCCAACACTCAGCCCCGCAAGCAGGAAATCCGACTGCCCCCCATAAACCGCAAACTCGTCCTGCGAGAACGTCGCCGCCAGCCGCGTGATCTTCCCCACAGACGCACAGGTGAGCTTGACACCCACCACATTCGACACTCCGTCGGCACGCGCCGCCGCCGACTCGCGCACGATGGCAGTCATCGTCTCGGAATCAATATCAACCCCGTTGCACACGCCAGGGAAATTGTAGATGATAACAGGCAGCGGAGCCCGCGCCGCTACATCCGCGAAAAACCGCTTCACGACGCTCATCGTCGTCGCCTTGCCGAAGTAGGCGGGCGGGAGCACGAGGAGGTAGTTCGCGCCCGCAGCCGCCGCGTCGGCTGCTAGCTCCAGCGTCTGCTTGGTGGAGTGGGCGCCAACGCCGGCCATGAGGGGGTAATCTGGGCCGACGGCCTCGCGGGCGGCGGCGATGAGCTGGGCGCGCTCTTCGCGGGTGAGTAGGAAAGCCTCGGAGTTTGTGCCGAGGATGACGAGGCCCGCGAGGCCGGTTTTCGAGAGGTAAGCGTAGTATTCCTTTTGGGAGTCAAGGTCGAGGGTGTCGGTTGTGTGGTTGAAGAAGGTTACGGCGGGACACCAGACGCCTGGTTTGGGGACATGGGGCTGGGGTGAGACTGCGGGGGGTTGTGAGGAGCCCATGGTGGAGTAGTGTTGTAATTGCTGAGGCATAGGTAGGGCGGTTCAAGTTTGAGAATGAAGTTCATAGGCACAGAAGAGTGGTAGAGCAGGGGTTTTATACTTGGTATAGCTACAGACGTGAATGATTTACCGAAAAGAGCGGGGAAATCGGGAAAAGAATCCGTGTCGGATGGCAACCCGAGTACCTCTCTAGGAAACAACAGAACAGATCAATAAGCATGTTATGATTCCAGGTTATCCTATCAGGGAATAACGGAAGGATAAGGAGATCATCCAATGCGCTCTTAAGGCATTAATTGGCAGCTGGCCTGATATTATCATAACATGGCCAGTTGCGGCTATCATAGCTTGACAGACTGAAACAACAGCCAGAAGGTCCTCTTGCATACTTTACAGAAAAGCTACATGACCTTGATCGCTTGCAATCTCTTACTATTTGGTGATTCTGCTAGTGCTAACCCGTCTCTTAAACACCCGAAAGGTCATCAAACTGGTCGTATCATTCTTCAAGACAAGGTTGAGCTTATGAATAGACGAATATATAGCAGGTTAATGCTTGACAACGTTAGTAAAAATTCATCCCCACATATGGCTCTACTTACCGTGACATCCTCCCATTTCTCCCAGCCGCGTCCCTTTACCGCCGCCAGTTCTTCCATTGTATACTGTCTACCTGTCGTGAAGTAGCCGGCATTGATCTTTGCATCAATCTCAACACGCGAATCGCTCGGTATCAAGTCCTCCGGGATTGGCACGCGCTCGATAATCTTAATTCCCGACTGGACGATGGCGTCGTGCTTCATGTTGGACATGGACAACATGCGGTCGATCTTCTTGATCCCAAGCCAATGGAGGATGTCGGGCATGAGGGCTTGAAAGCGCATCTATACGCGAGTTGGTACAACGTCAATCGTCTTTTGAATGGTGTAACTCACATCTCGCACTCCAGCAATGTTCTCTGTCCGAGTAAAATATTTGTCGGCCGTGTCACCACCCCTCTTGCGAGCATTGTATACAAGATACTTGACCACTTCACCCAGAGCACGGCCTTCCTTTCGGAAATATATAACAACCCCACTGCCCCCGTTCTGAGCTTCGCGAATTGCTTCCCGAATACCGAACGCCAGATACGGCCGGCATGTGCAAATATCCGACTGGAAGACATCACTTCCATTACATTCATCGTGAATCCGCAGCGCCAACTTCACATTCTCATCAGACACACGCTCTGGCGGGCCAAAGATGTAAACAGTCAAACCCCCAATAGGAGGAAGGAAAACTTTCAAATCAGGCCGGGTGATCAACTCCGGATAGCTGCCACCCGTGTGTTCGAACAGGGTCCGCCGCAGCGTCCCCTCATCAACCCCAAACCGATCCGCAACACCAGGCAAATACCAGACCGGCTCAACCGCAACCTTGGTAACGCGCACCTCCCCCGAAGAGTCCACCACAATCGACCCATCGACATCCAACTGCCCATTCTTCACGGCCTCCCCGATCTCCGCCAGTTTCATATTCGCCCGCGTAACAGCCATCGTCGGCCGGATATCCCAGCCCGCCTCCAACTCCTCCCGGAACTGGTTGACGATATCATGTCCAAATGGGTCCATGGAGACGATCTTCGTCTTGTCCGCCCACGAAGGCTGCCAGGGGAAGTTGAACGTGGGCTCACTGTTCCGAAAGTCCGGGCGGAAGTTCACGTCCAGGTCTCCTGCCGCGATCGCCAGCGCGTTGTAGATGCTGTAGCTGCCGCCGTGGGCGCCCATGGCGTTCCGTCGCTTGAGCATCCCCGCGCCGCGGGTGACGATGACCGGACCACGGGATTTGGCGTCGGGTGCACCCCATACCAGGGGGACGGGATCGACGCCGCTTTGGCCGGGGTAGGTGGTTAACTTAGGGGGGATTTTAGTTCAAACTGCATTGTTCTAGATTGCATGGCTGTGTTGGTACGTACCACAATGTGCTTGCTGTAACCAGTTGACGGGAACGTAGGGGATGTAGGGGATGTAGGGGACTGGATGCTCGGAGCATCCGGCATGGTCGATGTGGTTGTGTCACCCATGTTGTAAGTCAGTGTAGAGATGAGAAGATAGAAGCGGATGAAGATAATGTTCTTGGAAGAGCAGAGTCAAGAGATGGCGAGAGAAGGAGGAATAAGACGAGGGTTGTCCTCCTGCATCTGCATGTGACTTGTTATCTCATTCATTAGGTTCTCTCCGCACCTTATCATCAGGCATCCCGGCAGATACCCCTCTTTTCCATTCTTTTTCAGACAGGTTGCATCTCACCGCTAGACTCATGGATATTCTTCATATCTGTACAATGAGTTGGTCTAGTAGCCAATTGCCCAGGAACAAGTCCGACAGTCCGAAACTTGCGACCACTAATCCAGAAGCTTGACATATCCTTATCAGCTACAACGAAGGATCGGAGAAATCCGACCCCACAGTCCCGCTATGACGGCATCGCTGACCATGGCGCCTGATATACGGACCCCGAGCTAGATATATCTCAACAACACGACAAGGATTGACAGGTCAATGGTATCTATTATTCACCCTCCATGTGTTTGTAGGCATCAAAGTTTACTCTCATCACTTTGTACACGTAAAACATAGCCAAAGTCATTTATTCGTCGGACAATAGACAACGCCGGAACAAGCCGCCCTCCTCTATTCCTTCCCGCCGGCGAATTTTGGGTTGGCGCGCGAGTTTTTGATGGTCTTCTTAATAATATCCTCCACTTCATCCCAGTCCTTGGTATCCACGCGCTGAATCTCACAGTTAAAGTATGTCTGAATCTGGTTGAGCATTTCCCATTCCTCGCGGTTCGACACGAATGAGATAGAGACACCGACACGACCGAAACGGCCCGTACGACCGATACGGTGCAAGTAAGTCTGGAAATCTGCCTGTTGTCCAGGCACGCTGGGCTGATGGAGTTCTGGAATATCCTAGAGGGGTTTAGACACGTAAGACACAATAATCGTGTTCCGAAGCGAGAACTCACATAGTTGATAACCATAGAGACAGTGGAAACGTCAATTCCTCTGGCAAGAACATTGGTCGCGATCAAGACCTTGGCTTCGCCTCTGCGGAACTGATCGATGATTGCGTCTCGCACGGAGGGATCCCTCTCACCGGTCAGTGATACAACAGTGTGTCCTTCAGCCGTCATTCGCTTCTCGATTTCTTGAGCTGCTGCACGAGTCTGGAGGCTGATCAGCATCAAGTCGTTCATGGACGTGGCGCAGTGGGTTACTAACCTGGACGAAAATAATGGACGATCCGACTGTAAGCAGTCCATAAAGCTGAACAAGGGTCTTGTATTTGTCCTCTCCATCCGCACAGTCAAGGTAGAGCTGCTTGATTCCCTCAACAGTCAATTCTTCGTGCTGAAGTGTAATCTCGTTCGCATTAGGTGCAAACTTCGACGCGTATTGATGAACGTGTTCCGGGAAAGTGGCGGAAAATAGGACAACCTGGATATCCCGCGGCAGAAGACTAGTAAAGTCGTCAGCTGGAACAGCGGTAGTAGATGCAGAGTTATGACAGTTCACTTACGCTTTTACACGGATGCACTGATCGCCGAGACCTTGCTGGTCGAGCATGTTATCGGCCTCGTCAAGAACGAGCACTTTGAGCTTGTTGGGGATAAAAGTACGCCTCTTGATCATGTCCCCTACGGTTCCGGGAGTGCCAACCACAATAGAGCACTCCAGTCTTTTAGGACGGCTGTCTCTATCGGTCGGAACAGCTGCTCCAATAATGAGTCCATCAACGTATTGGCCCATGACTTGGACGACGCCGAGAATCTGACGGGCAAGCTCTCGCGTAGGGGCCAAGATCAATGCCTGAGGGGTCTTCTGCATTTGCTCCGTCGACAGGTCTACACGACTCAACGCGTTCAGAACGAAAGCGGCGGTCTTTCCGGTACCGGACTGGGATTGGCCGACCAAATTCTTGGGAGGGTTGTTCAACAGTAGAGGCAAGGCGCGTTCTTGGATCTTCGAAGGCTTGCGGAAGTTCATGCTCGACAGCCCTTTCAGAATTCGAGGGTCGCTGTTGGGTCGCGAAGAGATTAGTTATAACCACTACAGACACAGGAAACCATGCGTCCTTACAGTCCAAGGTCTTCAAAGTTCTTAACAGAGTAGAGTGGGTTGTTGGGGTCGGCTTGTAGATCGCTGAGTTTGACTTCAACGTTGTACTCCGGCTCGTGGAGGTCGGAGCCACCAAGTTGCGCGGGAGCGCCATCTGTCTGATCGGCTGGGGGCGCGGGTGTTTCTGCTTGCAACAGATTAGTCGAATGTTCGATCTGATCCGCCGAAGGGAGATGATATGGCGCTCGTACCGGAAGTGTTTGATTCCTCGGGTTTCGTGATGCGATCGGCGAGAGAACCGCCCGTTGGGGCGGCTTCCACTGGCTGTTCTGAGGCCATAATAGATGACTTCAAGAGAAATTGAAGAGACTGAAGACGAAAAGTGGTCCAGCAGTTTTGAAGCTGTGAGCAGGCGGGCAACACCCAAAGCTCTGTGGAGAGAGGCAAACAGCGGGGTAAATGAAAGATAGACAAGAGTAAGGATAGAATCAGATGAATAAAGGAGGCACTTTATCACCCGCAAGAACCTAGAGCCGAAATCGCACTGACACTGATGCGAATCGCAATATGATAGCAATTCAAGCTCGAATCCCCAAGGTATCAAGGCGTGACTGCGCTTTAGGAGCACAATAATGACGGTAGAAAAACCCAGCCAGGCGATAACGTGTAATGACACTTTCCCTCTTTGGGAAATCCCCTGACTAGCGCTGCATGGAAGGCGGTGAGAGGAATTGCGTAGTGGTACCGGGTGGTACAGAATGGTAACTTCAGTGCCAGGGCAACTGAGGTCTTTGACGCCGGCATGGCCTGAGATAGGTGGTTTGGTATTGTCACGGCCTTCTCAGCCCAATGAGCCCATGAGCCATCAGCCATCATCCCCGCTTCCGCAATGCCCGCACCAACACCGGAGTTAACATGAGACGACAATAGCCTTTTGGTCGCTCCTTATCAGACATTTCCTATTTTTATTAGCCTCAGCGACTTGTGACACCTTACTGGCTGCATCAAACCGCCAAGGGACGTCAGCACGTGGGGGATTGTGGCTTCTCTTTCGCGAACGGTCAAACGTGGCCACCTAGTACACGCTTCACCCAGGTTTGGCTTTCTGACACTGTGTCTTATGCGCCGGGATACATCAGAAGCCCTCTAAAAGATGGCAACTGCGGACGTTGCTCCTCATTTCGGAGCGGAGCTAAAGGTAAGATTTACCATCGACGCACTTGAGAACGGCTACCTAATACTTGCTGCTGATATAGGACGCATTCAAACCAGTGAACAATTGGGTACGTACCGAAGTTGCTTCCCCGCATTTTGTCCGCAAGACCAAGAACAACGGTGTTAAATGTCACTCATAGGTGTCGAATGGGATACAATGGCTCGACGAGATACAACAGTTTTATCGCGAGCGGAGCGCGATCGAGAAGGAATACGCCGCCAAACTCACTACCCTTTGTCGGAAATACTACGATCGCAAGGCGAAGAAAATCAGCAGCCTTAGCGTTGGAGACAATCCTACGATGACTCCGGGCTCCCTTGAAAGCGCTTCTCTTACCACCTGGACGACGCAATTGACCACTGTCGAATCGCATGCCGCGGAACGGGACAAATTCGCCTCGGAGTTGGTCGCGCAAGTGGCGGAGCCTCTCAAGCAAGCAGCGGCGCAGTACGAAGAACTTAGGAAATGTCATGTGGACTTCCATGCGAAGCTGGAGAAGGAGAGAGACTCATCGTATAGCGAGTTGAAGAAGGCAAAGGGGAAATATGATGGGGCATGCCAGGAGGTCGAGGCGCGCAGAAAGAAGATGGAAAGTTCGTTTGACCACGGAAAGTCGAAGGCGCAAGCTGCCTATCAGCAGCAGATTTTGGAAATGAACAATATCAAGGTAAGGCTGTCGTCCTTTTCAATCCCAGGCTGACCAGTCTTGCTAATGTGTCGAAGAACATGTACCTCATCAGCATAAATGTGACCAACAAGATGAAGGAGAAATATTTCCATGAATATGTGCCAGAGCTTCTTGATGTGAGTAGCAGACTCAGGTTACGGACGGGTGGATTACTTACTATGTACAGGGATTGCAAGACCTGAATGAGACCCGGGTGACAAAACTCAACTCGGTATGGTCACTCGCAGCTCAGTTGGAGAAAGCTTCTCTCTCTAAGAGTATGGACCACATGTCACATCTACTGAACGAGATTCCTCGAAACGTACCGCACCTTGACTCACTGATGTTTCTTCGTCATAACGTCACCCAAGTGCAGGAACCTCCCAACATGGTCTTCGAACCCAGTCCTATCTGGCATGATGACGAGTCGATGATTACAGATGAGACAGCCAAAGTGTTTCTGCGCAACCTACTCAGCAAGGGCAAGACACAAGTCCGGGACTTGCGAGTCGAGTCCGACCAGAAGCGGCGGGAAGTTGACAACGCCAAGCGTGTCCGAGAAAATGTGCGGCAAGGGAAGGACAACCGGAGCGAAGTCGAGGTTGTCCGGTCCATATTTTTCTTGCAGGAGGCGCTCCATGAAACAGACCGGAAACGACTGGCTGCAGAGGTTGAAACGTCGACCATCATGTCAGTTGTCGGCGATCTGTCTCTAGGAGCCAGGAATCACAATTTCAAGTCACAAACGTTCAAGATCCCAACCAACTGCGATCTTTGCGGGGAGCGCATTTGGGGACTGTCGGCCAAAGGCTTTGATTGTCGCGACTGCGGGTACACATGCCACAGCAAATGTCAGATGAAGGTACCCGCGGAATGTCCTGGCGAACAGACCAAGGAGGAGAAGAAGAAGCTCAAGGCGGAGAGACAAGAACAAGCCGGTGCCATGCCAGCGCTCGATATTACACCATCGAACGGAACCTCGGCCGCGCCATCACTCACTCGGCAAAATACGATGAACTCTTTGAGCTCCGGATATGCGGCGAGCGCAAACCGATCATTGTCAAATGTTACCAGCCAACCAGCCAGTGCAACAGAACCTGCTGCGCCTGCTGAGACTAAACCCGCCGTTGCCGCTCCGAAGAGAAATCGGATTCTCGCACCACCTCCGGCACAGTACGTTAGCGCTCCAGCGCCAAGTGAGCCACCATCCGCTCCCGCGAAATCAGGTGAGCCTCGTGGAAAGATGTTGTACCCATATCAAGCTGGAGGGGGGGACGAAATCACTGTGCAGGAAGGGTACGACGTGGATATTATTGAACCTGATGGTAAGTTTGCCGTTGGCATGTGGAGACTCATCCTAACTGAGGTTTTCTAGATGGCTCCGGATGGATGCGCGTTCGCGCTGGATCGCGAGAAGGCCTCGTCCCAGCCTCATACGTGGAAGTGGTACCGACAGCATCCCCTGCGCCCACGGCGAGTCCCGGATTCACGGATCGACCGGGCTCCACGTACTCGAACTCGTCTGCCTCGTTAGCTGGCAGTATGGCGCCCAAGCGGGTTGGGCCTGCAGTCGCCCCTCGACGAGGGGCAAAGAAATTGCAATACGTCGAAGCGCTGTATGACTACGAAGCGCGCAGCGATATGGAATGGAGCATGGTGGAAGGCGACCGGTTCGTGCTGGTCAACCGGGACAGCGGGGATGGATGGGCGGACGTTGAACGGGGAGGGGTCACCAAAAGTGTACCTGCGAACTATATACAGGAAGTGTAGACGTGGCATCGTGCGGTTTTAAGCTTATTGTTAGGCGGTTGGCTTCATCGTGACCATTATTTATCTATAGCTTTGCATTGGTGGCATCAGCAGCGAATGGATACCTTGAGATTGTTTACGCATCGTGTCGTCGGTACTTCTGTTCTGAACTCACCTTGGCAATTAGATCGAAATAGTATTTGGGCAGCAGTCTATTAGGACCATCGGTCTCATGATCTCCAACAATGACCAGGGGAGAACCAGCCAGCTGTCATCAAAGATTGGACCTTCCTTTCAGAGCAAGCGCAGTCGGAAATCAAAGTACTGTGCACAAGCCACGCAGAAGATACCTTAATTTCAGCCGCCGTTTCCCCTCAAAATTCTATTGGAGGCTAAAACTGCACGATGCGATCGTTCCTATTAAGGCGCTTTTCCAGAGAGCGCCGAGGAGAGTGGAAGTGTTGGCCAGTGTACTTTGTACGTAGGTCTGTTTATGCGAAGACGGGAGTTAATCCCGAAGTTGGCTACGCTGCGACATGATAGATTAATTTGTTCAAAGGTACAATTGTGTCCTTTCTCTTGACTTTCTGTATGAAATCTCCGGTCAAAAGGCATTAATGAAACCTACTATACTACGAAACTACTACGGGGCAGATAGAGTATACAACAAAACCCTACAAGGCTCGAACTATTCGTGAAAATCGCGCAGGAAATTAGTCGAGCCACGATCGTATCATCAGGGGGAAATACCTCATAGTAAATCACCCATGATGATACAAGATCAACCATGGAAATCGGCTGCAATTAGACTGCGCCACGGACCTCTATTTGGCTTGTGCTGAAGCTATTGTTTAGTGCTGTTGCCGGGTATGCAGTGCTCAGCCACCTCCATCAAGCGAGTTGATCTACACATTCATATGATTTTGATTACGAGCGGGTATGAAAGATAGGTCTGCGATTGATAATGGATTTGGAAATGATATTATCCGGTTACATCGTAGTTAGTCAATAATGTATGTCATTGTCTCGAGCAAATTGATGCTCAGTGTGTACTCTATTCGGTATACTGTACTCTGTAGATATTCTGTCTCTGTAAATGTGTGTCTCCAGCCTCATAGTGACCCGAGCGTCGCAGTCAAGCTCTAATTGTCTTGTCCTCGTCTTAATTTTTCTTCTCTGGCAGATCATGTTGTTTGTCATTAATATTATTATCATTATTGCAAGACCCTGAGGATCCATACCACCAGGCAGCAAGATTGGTTTTCTTTAGGAAGAGGGGCGGTCTGAAAAGCGAGCCTTGACTCTTGAGGAAGCGAATGTATGAGGGAATTTGCTGGACCACCAGTTTTAATCAATGCTAGGACGAATCTGGCATCTCTCTCCCTGGTATTTCCCACTTGCACTGCCAAAGGATGAACTGATATTGCCAGCTTACACCTGCTAGCATCTCCTGTCTTTCTGCTTTGCTGCTTTGGGGGATAGCTGGGAGAAACTGGAAACACCCCTATCCCTGGGTTTCATTTGCGGGAGCCGAGGGTCGAAAATCCCTCATCGCTAGTCTCGATTCATCGGTTTCCGTCTTTTGTCTAGGATATCCAACTGTGGTAGTAGTGACTCTCTATACACACCAGGATCCATCCACAGGAAATTTCCTGCTGATTCCTCAGAGGATCCTCCTTCTATGATAGCCACCAAAATGTCGAATATTTCTCCATCCGCACCAATCACATCCTCTCGGATTCAATGATATCGTAAAAATTGGTCTTCCATGACCTACCTAAGTGGGAAGTCGCTTTACCTGCAGCCACGACAGCCCGTGGCTGCA
This sequence comes from Aspergillus lentulus, assembly GCF_001445615.1. Classification (NCBI taxonomy): domain Eukaryota; kingdom Fungi; phylum Ascomycota; class Eurotiomycetes; order Eurotiales; family Aspergillaceae; genus Aspergillus; species Aspergillus lentulus. The sequence goes on from NW_028322118.1 coordinate 4,726,890, forward strand.
AGACAAGACGATCTCCGGACACCTGAGGCAGGCAGCTCCAGCTCCAGCTCCAGCTCTATTCCCTTTTAATCCTCCCCAACACTGCCCATGATGCATTGTCTCATCTCCTCTCCGCCAGTCCACGTATAAATTCCTCCTCCTCATCCCTCATCATGGCTTCTCTCTTTCATACCATCAAGGGATGCTCATTGACGGTGAAAAGTGGGCTTGTGAAGCTTGCGTCCGCGGCCACCGTGTGACAACCTGTAAACACAATGGTACCTATTCCTTCATCCTCTCGTCTTCCTCCTCCAATTTCAATCACACTCATAATGAATCATAGATCGACCATTGATCCGCATCGCCAGAAAGGGTCGCCCCTTTTTGACCTGCTCTGTATGCAACTGCACCCCATGCCAAGCTCCAGAGGAGCACACCAAACTCAGACGTGAGGCAGAGTCCAAGTCTCAATCTTCAAAAGTAGATGTCACCAGACAAGAGGGGGGAGAAGCACCGTCTTGATTTTGCTTTTTTCTTTGGGATTTTGTTGTTGCCCATGCATATACCTTCTCAGGCAGTCGTTCGCTGATGTGGTCCTTTCTCCGGTTCGGTTTCTCCAGAAATCATCCGGTAGACCCTCCCGTCCAAACAGCGCCCTCCAACCTATCGCGCCCCGTCCTTCGCTCGACTCTGCCACCCCGGCCGCCAGCCACGCTGCGATCCAGGCACCGCTCGCAGGTCATCCCAGCGCAGCTGGCGCCGTCCCCGCACGACCGGGGATTTCTCCGAGTCCCCGCAGCTCGACAGAGACAGACACCCGGATGGGTATGAGCCAGAGTCCCGGATACACATCCGGCGACTCGCACGCACAGCGGCATCCCCATCCTGGCGCGCGATCTACCGCCCCAGCTGCCCCTATTCCAGTCTCACTCCCAGTATTCACCACCGCGCCCCCGCCCTTGCACTTCCCGCTAACCTGCGGCTCGTTCGCAACTCCCGCTCTCGCTTCCGTCGCTGACATCCCCGTCTCGATGGCGCTGATGCACGGCGACGCGCACGGCGCCGGGTTCCTGTTCGCGGACGGCGCGGGCGGCTACGCAGGCGACGGGGTCTTCTCGCTAGACGATCTGGATGTGGGCGTGGGCGTGGGCGGAGGTGCGATGATGCAGTCTGAATGGGGGGATCAGTTCTGGCTGGGGGATGATTCTGTGTGATCTGATCTGATGGTGAGCTGATTGATGATGATGATTACGATGTGACGATTTCATTTTTCTCTTTGGTTCTGGGGGATGGGGATCGTGTTTATACTATACTAGTTTTTTGGCCGTGGGATAACAGGACCATGACTGTGACCATGAGCATGAGCGAGCGATATATTCCTAGAAATGAAAATAGATTGTGGATTGAGTGGGTTGCACTAGATGCAATATAGAAGATTCGGTATCTATTCAGCTATTATATCTAATACATCGGTTCACTGCAGTGCAGGCATACTGGTTCTTCCTCGGAGACTACGCAAATGTAGGCAAAACAGTAACGGTCGTAGTAGCAGTCACAAGAACATGCTTGGTGACAGTAACCACATCGACAGACGTCACCCACTTCGTGACGGTGGCCACACCACCACCAGCACCCTCGGCCCCGGCCGTCGTAGAAGCAGGGGCAGCTTCGGTTTCAGTTTCGGTAGCCGCCGCAGCGGAAGTCACGACTCCACCCCCGACAGGGGTTCCCTGCCCCCCAGTAGGAACAGGAACAGGGACCGCACTCCCAGTGCTGGACACGGAAGTGGGGGCAGCAATAGCGGTATTCTGGCTCGGGGCGGAAACAGCAATGCTAGAAGAGCCGGGGCTGCTACCCTGAGCAAGGATTCGGGCGACGGCGGCCTCAGCGGCGATCATGACGATGGCCTGGGTGTTGCCGGTTGGGAGGTCCGGGTGGATACTCGCGTCGACGATGTACTATCTTGTCAGTATACTGCAGTAGACTTGGTAAGATGCGGGGGAGAAGAAAGGACCTACCAGGTTCTCGGTACCGTACACCTTGGCGTCGGTATCCACGACGGAGGTGCCATTGCGGCGGCCGTCATCGGTGCCCATCTTGGCTGTGCCGACGAAGTGGTCGCCGCTGGTCACTTTGGCGATGATGTCCGCGGCGGAAGTGTGCTCCTGGACGGAGTAGGAGGCGTTCTTGAGGTCGTCGAGGAGTTCCTGCAAGAACGATGTGAGCGCCTCCTTGTCCTCGGCTGTCTGCAGCAAGGGGTCGGTTTCGATGGTTGTGGAGCCGGCGGCGTTGATGCCCAGGACGCCGGAGGAGGTGGCGCCGTGCGTGAGGTACAGTTTCATGGTGATGATGCCGTCGCCGCCGGGGCTGCAGGAGGCCTGGTAGAAGCGGGTGACACCGTCGCTGGCGACGTTCGAGGTCCAGAATTGCAGGCGGTGGCCGCCCTGGGTGAGGATGCCGGAGCCGCTGGCGTACATGCGCTGCGCGAGGGAGTTGGTGGCGGGGATGACGCTGGAGGTGTTGAAGGCTGTGAAGTTGGCGCCGGTGCTGACTTTGACGGTGAACATGGGGTGGTCTTTGAGGTTGTGGCCGACTGGGAGGTTGATCCAGTCCTTCTGCGCGGGAAGAGTGATTCCGGTGCTGCCGCTCTGGACGGTCTTGAGCTGCTTGGCGGGGCCAATGCCAGAGTTGAAGAGGATGCGAGGTGTGGACAGAGCACCGGCAGCGAGGATGACCTTGCCACCAGGACGGATCCGAATGACCTCAATACCGCCCGAGGCGTTCTGGACCTCGACACCGCTGACGTGGCCGCCAGTGCGGATCAGACGGCGGACTGTGGTCTGCAGACGCAGGGTGAAGTTGTCCTTGTTCTGGACCAAAGGGAGGTAGGAGCGTACAGGACCAGCTCGGATGCCATTGGCGACCGACCAGGACGGGTAGCTGAACGCCTTGTGCTTCTCGTTGGGCTGCTTGTGTTGATCAACAGACTTCCATCCGAGGCCGCTCAAAAAGGACGACAGCACGGTGTACATGCCCTGATCATATCGGCGACCGTCAGCAGACGGGAGCAGACTTCCCGGGTTTCTCTCGTAGAAGCGGGCAGCGGCACTCTTGACATCTTGCCACTTCCACCCGGCAGGCCACTTGTCGTCAAAGTCCGCCTCCTGTGGGTAAATCAAGGCCATCGCATTAACAATGGTGCCGCCACCCAGAACACATCCAGCCATGCCGGGTGTGTCTTCGCACAGGTAATCCCCAACGACACCCAGGCTGGTCAGTGCCTGGTTCAGGGCCGGGATATCGACGGGCGTCAGGGTCTTGTTCCACGCAAGGGCGTCAGAGGCACCCATCTCGACTGTCGGGGCGACTCCACGCTCGATGAGCAGAACGCGCTTGTTTGCCTCAGCCAGGCGTTCCGCAGCCACGATACCCGCCGCACCACCTCCCACGACGATGTAGTCGTATGTGGAGTTCGAAACCGTCGGGGTCACGCTGGCGACAGGACTGCGACTAGGGGACGCGATGACGGACGCAGACGCGGAAGGAGTGCTAGAGGGCGATCCGCCGGTCGACTTGGCCATGGCAGCCCAGGTGGAGTACTTGGAGGACTTGGCCTGGCCGAGGAGCATCTCAAAGCTGCCGAAGCCAGCGGCATGGTATGTCAGAGCCGAAGCGGCCGAGGCAGGAGTGGTAGGGCTGGTCTTGCTGAGGGCCCAGCCAAGGAAGTACGTTTCATCGCTGGCGTCGAATGTCGCTGGTTGTCCGAGGATGCAGCCACTGCAAAGGAAAGTATAGGTGAGATGAGTGCTGTTGACAGATGTGCCCTCGGCGATCTCGGTAAGACTGGCGTCTCCGCTGTATACTTCCGGGTTGGCGTAGTTGGTTGTCTTGCGCAGACTCGAGACAACAGAGTTACCATTCGGCCAGGCCGCGATCAAAAGAGCCGAGGTCATCGAGCCACCCAGACTGACACCGCCCCATCCTTTCGAGCTGTCCAGCGGTACCACCAGTTGACCGACAAAGTCGGTCCCTACGGTCTCCGGGAGGGCTAGACCGAAGCAGAATCCGGTATCCGCATCGCACCATCTCTGAAAGTCAATCCCGGATGCCGAGTCACTGTAGGCGGAGGAATTGTAGTTTGCTGCAAAGGCGCCGAGCGTCGAGCTCAAGGCTACCAAGCCACCGAAAAGAAAGGAACGCATCTTATCTTCGGTCGATCAGAACGAGAAAGAAAGCAAGGTCGCAAACAACCAGAGTATGCTAAGACAAAATCCGAAAATGAATGAAAGGAACGGGATAGCCGACCCAGCAGCAGCCCAAAGCGAATGACGGCTAGAATGCCGAAAGGAAAAAGGGAAAATGAAGCGAAGGAATGGACAAGTGATCAATTGAATGAACAGCCATTATGGCGAGGACATCATTCATATACACAACCATCCGTCCTCAAGCACGGACTCGCCCTGCCACGGAAAACGACCGAGAAATGAAGGACGGCACCCGGTGGATTGGAAGAATTAACCCTGTGGGCTCGTCAACGGCTAGACTCGATCCAAACCGACAAGAACATGACTGCTTCTCCGATGCAACGAATGTCGCATGCGCCGGCAGGAAATAAGCAACCCAAGAAGCGCCGGCAAACGCAACTTGCACCGAGTGGGACGCGCTAAGGAGAGCTAGATAAGTCTGGTTTCATATTTCAACGTCGGTCGTTTGAGCCGTTAACCCTCGATACTGACATTGCCCACATTTCCATCTAATCGAAACAGTTCCCCTCCAGGACGTTGATTATCAAGTGGATGGATCGGTAAAGTGTGGTGGTTGATTGGTTGACCGAGTCAGGATGCCAATATGAGCGTGTCGGAGCTGACACAACCCGCAACGATATTACCTCGATATTAGGAGATGGAAAGGAGTGTCGATGGAAAATGTCGGTAGTCGGAAAATGTAGAATTCCTATTGAGATCAGTCAAAATAGTATGTTTCCTGGAGAGAGCTTATCCTGTTAACACTAGGCTTGGCCCAACAGCCCTACGGACAGGCTGGCAGTCCTCTCGTCTCTCAAAAGTCTTCCGCGATCTGATGGGAGGTGGGTCGGTCGCTGCCAAGGTTACAAGCACTAGGCGACCACTGCAAGTCGTTGACCGGCAAGGTGAAAAAGATGAAAAAATTGGGTCATTCAATTAATCTATGAGGCCAGAGAAGCCAACCTAAACTGTACATTTTCCCGAGTCTTTCTCCCTGGGGTGTGGAATAACGCCACGGATAATTCATCAATTGAATACAATCCCCCCATTCTAGACCAGTCGGGTGCCCAAAGAACTGAACGGAAGATGAACAACAAAATCATGACGATAGGACAATTTGTTCAAGAGGGTATGAGAAGAGCAAATTACAAGAGGACGAGACCAGCTCCGAAGACGGTGGACAGGAGAGTAATCGCACCGACGACAACGGGAGCCATGGTCAGGCTAGGGACAGTCAGGCCAGCTGCAGCGCCCTTGGAAGAGGTGGAGGTGCCGCTGCTGCTGCTGCTGCTTCCCGTGGCGGAGCCAGATCCGGGCTCAGCAGTGGCAGTAGACTCGGTACCACGGTCCTGGCTGCCAGAGCCGGAGAAACCAGGGCCCTTGCCAGCACCCTCAGTCATATACTTCTTGGCAGGCTCGGGGATGGCAGGCAGAGCATCGCTGTCAACGTCCCAGTTGGGAGAGTCCTTGGCGGGGCAAGGATTGGCACCACCAGTCTTGTTGTAGTTGCCGTCGCCGGAGGGGTTGGAAGTCTTCTGGAACGCAGTCTTGAGAGCGTCGAAATCGGCGAGCTCCTTGACGTTGTTGCCGCTAATCTCCACCAGACCGTAGTTGCTGGCCTCCTGAGAGTACTCGTACACGAGACCACCAGAGTAGACACCAGTCATGTCCGTGGAGTAGAGGGAGCTGACTTCTTGGAATTGACGCTTGTTGGTGTTGCAGCCGTATTCGGACAGGAAGAGAGGAAGACCGTAGCCAGTGAAGTTCTTGACCTTCTGATCCCAGCCCGAGGTTGTGAAAGACGAGGGATCACACCAGGAGTAGTCGTTGAAAGCGAAGAAGTCACTGCGCTCGTCATCGGAACCGCAGTTCATATACTGCGCCATCTGGAGACGGTTGGTGTCGATATCGGCCTAGAATTGGACCAGTCAACAAGAGGTCACGAGTCACCAGTATGTAGCATCGGGACTTACAGCAGAGTAGCCAACAGGAATCTCGCGGTAGTTGCGGCTACGGATGTACTGACGCAGATCACGAGTGACGGCTTTGACATAGGGAGCAGCAGCAGAAGAAGGGCCGTCGTTGATAACCTCGTTACCGGAGAAGAAAGCGAGGGTGTTCTTGTAGCCGGCGAAAGCATCAACGGTAGCGAAGATGTACTGGAGGTAGACATCGTTGTACGACGCCTTGGGCTTCGCACGGTTGATGGAGTACTTGGGAGTGTTGACATCGAGCACCAGATAGATGCCAGCATCAGCCAGTGCATTCATACACTCGTCGTGGTTCTTGGAGTTGTCGACCGAGTAGACACGGATGGTGTTCAGACCGAGCTCCTTGAACTTGGCAATATCACGCTTGCAACCATTGGCATCAGCGATGGGGTCAGCCAGGTCGGAGGAGCCACCGGGCTGGTAATCGACACCGCGAATATAGAAACGCTCATCTCCCTTGAAGAAGGCATTACCCTTGACGGTGATGGGAGTGACGTCGTCACGGGCCTTGATGGAGGGAGCTGCCAGAACGGTGGAGGCACCGACGGCGAGAACCGCAGTAACAGCAGAGGCCTTCATTATGAGTGCTGTGTATTCGTTAGGGAATCAAAGAGGGAGACGGCTCGAAGAGAATGGCGAGACCGTAAATTAAACAGAATCAATGTCAGCGAAGGAGAAATGGAGAAGATTGTATAGTCTAGCGAGTGACGATATCGAGGATTAATAGAGGTATGAAGGACTGGAGAAAAGAAAGGAAGAGGGATATGAACGAGGGAAGGGATATGCAGGAAACAGAAACAAAAGAGGCAGGGAAAGTAGTCAAGTATGGAATACCCAGGCAGGGTGGCAGGGTCTTAAAACCAACCAGGACCCATCCCTGAGAGAAACAGGGAACACAAATAGAATTACGGTACCGTTCCCAGAGTCTGGGGTGCCAGTGGATAAGAATAGCACCGGATATGGTAATACTTTTACATACACAGGGATAACCTTCCACATTCACAGGTAGACACACAGGACTCGTCATCACTTCGCACTTGATTGACAAGGAAGACTGCTCTGACCATCTCAGTGGCCATTGACAAGCGATGTGGGGAAAGAGAATGGGCCTTGTCTGACACTCTTGTGGATCGTGGGCTTAAAAGACCCAAAGATCATCCGATCGGCCAAACGTGAAAGCCTTCAGACTATGAAAGGGAATGAAATTCAACTGTGCGGATGGAGATTATCATTGGGTGGCAAATTGCAGAGTACTACCTCTCTACTTTCCATCTGCGTTAAGCTGAGGTTCTGAAACATTCCCACAGCCAATTTATCTACGGTACTCAATTCCCGCCGAAAGAGAATAATCCGAAGAGCAGTCACAGCATCTTGATGATGATTGACCTTGTTGGCTGCCGCGGTGGGGAATCGCCCAGGGGCGGGTGGAGCTTTGGCTTATCGCCCCCGGGCCTCAGAAATAAGGGCTCAGTCCCTGAGACCCTGGATAAGGTAGAAGGCGCATTTGCTGATACTTTGCTGCCATCATGGCATTTTATATTAGGAAGTGCTAATGACTGTGTAAGATGAAGATGCTCTGAGCAGGATCATATTCTGTATAGATCCCGAGCGTCGGGATGTAGGATTGAAGATCATGTATGGCTCGGCTTGTGGTAATTAAACCAACTTTTAAATCCCGACTGAGACGGGAAAGCAAACTGGCCGGTACTGAAGTGACATTCATGGATCACTACAGAGGTAGGGAGGTAACCTGATCATAAATGCATCGACCTATCTCTCCAAATCCAATCGCTATATTTAGAGAGTGCTTTCAACTTGCCAGCACATAGGTACAGTATCTCAGCGTTTGTGTCGTGGTCCGGTCGTGGAACAACGTCCTTACTTAAGTACCTAGGTACGTTCTGGATTATTTGCATGACAATACTTGCTGCTGACCCATCACAGTAAAGCTAAATAAAAGGAAACTCTTGACGCAAAATCATTCCAATACCATTATTTGATGTCTGGTCTCAATTGTCAAGAAAGATTGAAAGGCAGACCACTGCATGAAGGATCCTTTGATCCTTCGGCCAAAAATAGGCAAAGCTTGACGTCAATCCATGGGCGCCACCAGCCGCCTAGAAGAATCTGGACTCCGCCTCTCTGATTGGGTGGGGGGAAGACAACCACATTCCCAGGAATTGGTAGGGACAGGTGAGCGTGTTTCATGTTAGCACACAAATGTACGGAGTATCTGGGTTTTAACATGTCCTTCTTGAAATATCTACTTAATCCTCGCTGGAGGAAGTAACATGAATGTCAGGTTAAGTTCAGGTTCCATAGAAATATAACACTGCCGCTCGATCTCCCGCCCACTCGACAATCATAATAAAACGCCTAGGGAGGTAAATCGCTATTGGTCTCTTGGCTACTATTTCATTCTGAAACTCTTAATGTCATTCTCTTAAGTGGAACGAAGCACTATGAATACGGAGTGTCTTATGGTGAATATGATCCATCTCGTACCTAATTAAGAGCAGACGGAGTATTGTGGCAGCCTGGCTTGTCCTAGCCGGTCTAGACCTACCGGCAGTGTTTCTAGGGATCCCACCGGCAAAGGCTAGCCCTGTCTTCGAGAATCCCCTAGTCAGAGGACTCAATCGGCTATCTTTCTTACTTACAGGAGATTTTCGCTTCTAGTTAGAATCATTTACCTATGTCTCATAAATTGATATTCCCGATTAGACTATCAATCGAATGGAGACTGGTGGGACCATTTGGGGAATGCCGCGGTGTGTCCATCAACCCAGAGATATATAACTCCGGCATGTGGAAAGTCCGTGTGGACTACTCCGTAACGCCCCAAACAACCATTTGGGCAGACGAGCGAAGCGCATAACCTGAATATTATTTGGCCATGACGCAGTAAAAAACATCGATGATTAATACTCCAGCATGCTCACCATATAACTATAAGTGGCCTCCAGAGCTAAGAGCATACTCGCATGACTGAGAGAGAACAAAGTCAAGACACATAAAGTACATGTCCGCTGCTTTCCTGTGTTAAAAGCACTATCTTAAGACTGCGAAAGCTTGAGTGATAGTAATGCAGGACAATGAGTATCAAGCCGCCAACGCATGGCCCCAGTGTCAGACCGTAATAGCCTAATCATTTTGTATTGTCAGGTTTATCGCAACCCCCCTTCTCATGAAGTAACTCCAATTTATCTTGTCATTGAGATAGCCCGGCGCGTCAACGCATCCCCACTTGCTGATCGGCTACGGTATGCCACAGCGGGCAGGCCGAACGGCGATGACCGAGGCAGGGGCGATGCCTGCCGATATCGTTGTCTACGGGCTACACGACTGCTTCTCAACTAACGGATCGACCTTGCTTCATGCGCCGAGTTTGCGGCTCCCGAAGACCTCCGAGTTGGTCCGTCGAGCGGATGGAAAGACCGACGAACGATGAGCAAGTTGCCAAAACGTCGGGGTTTGATTACAGCCCGGTGGTTGAAGCGCGATATGTGAAGCCAAGACACGGAGAGTGCGCTAGGAGCAAGGTAATGTGTACTAAGTACGTGCTGCAGGACACTGGCAAACTCGCAGCCATGATATAGTATGAGTCACTGAAGAATAAGATGTCAAGGCTTCATGATCAATGTTGAGTTATGCAAGAGTTTTGACGACTGGTATCACATCAAGGATGATTTGACAACTTGCCGAAGCACGACTGCTGAGATAGACAAACATTTGACTTCTTGTCGCATGTCAAATATATATATGTCTCAATTATCACTATTCCCTCCGTTTCTTTTCAAGCTTATCAGTCCCATGTAGCCAATCTAAAAGGCCGATAGATCCATAGTTCAGATTGAACTTTTCATGATGCAAGTCGTGCATTTTCGCCTTGTTTTTGAAGAAATCGTACCCACTATGTACTGTCGCGGTGTTGGCGAGCTCATAAGCCAGGAAGGCCCAGAAGGTAAGGATATGACTCCCCAGAATTTGCGGTGGCAGAGTGATCGGAAGCGTATTGGCCACTATGTGTTCGATGGGATGGGCGTACTGCGCTGCCAGTGCGATGGGTGCTGTGAATTTATGATGCCGCTTATGGATTCTGGCGTAGAAGAATGGACTGTGAAGAAAACGGTGACTGTAATAGAAGAGCGCCTCTCTCAGAAGAATACTCAGGATGAAGTCACGAAGGAATTCGGCCAGGGGTGGCAACGAGGCTTGGATTCGAAATGCTGAAGTCCCCCGTTTGAGAACAAATATTTGGAAGAGATGCAGGCCCATTGACAGCACCGAGTTCTGCACGACTACCACGAAGCATTGCCAGATATCACCTCGGCTAGGCTGTCTGGGTGCTGGTTGCAATTTGTGCCTTTGCGAGAAGGACGGGAACAAGGCGTCTAAGGAGAGGTAGCAGAGAGATGGAAGCCAAAAGGAGATGACTTGAATCAGGACTGTGCCCACAAATTCGATTGCCTGCGGAGGATACGAGGCGACAATGCCTTTCCACGTGCTTTCCATATTGAAGAATTTCAGGTTAATAGTTCCGTCGGTAAACAGAAGCGACTCCAGGAAGTTTGTGGTAAGTGGAAGGGACGCAGTGAGAATGTAAGTTGATGATTAGAGGAATACCTCAAGAAGCTCTTTCCATAGTGCATGGTTTATAGCATGTCTGTGAACGTAACATCATATGAGATTCTGGAGATTTCAAGGCGTTGCCTCGGTAAGCTTCAACATCAGATGGACAAAGATCCACACTGATCCCCGCACGTCTGGGGTGCCTGCGATAGCCGAACACGATCAACAACCCGCATCGAACTACTCCAAACTAACACAATAGATACTAACGAGTTCCTCTGCTCCTCAGACAACACTCCAGTTTGCCACTTTATACGAACTGCGTTTGATGAGTCTAAAGGACATGCGGTCAGCGTTCATGGACAGAAAGCGCCAGCGGATGTTCGTGCTATGGCTCGACAGCAGCTTCCATATGCCGGTGATTCTGCTCTTTCCGTAGCTACTGTTGCAAAATGTCCTCTAAAACTCCCCCCAACAAGGGGTGGAATTGTTCCTTAAACATTCCAACACTACTTTTGCTTTGAAAGACAAACTGCTTTACAGCTTATCCTTCCAAAGTCACCCTTTCAAGAACTTCGCATTCGAAAGATAACAATCGCTAGAGGTATGACGTCGAGTTGCCTGGCGAACGGAGACTCCTGACCGTCACTCGCAGATGCATTTTATTGCTTTCACGTTAAGCTGCCTTATGCTGGTGGTCAGCGTCAAGGCCCAATATGAAAAGCTATTCACAAGCGGGCCAGCTTTTGTCAACTTCCCGTACCCCACGATTCCTCTTAATTGTTCTGAGATTGGCCCATCAGGCTCGCCTCTGGGTGTCGACCACATGGAAGAGGGAGCAGGATTCTTTCCGGCTCTGGAATGGCCTTCTCCCACCGGAAATATCCGAGAATATCTTCTCATGGTCGAGGACCCTGATGCTCCTCTTCCCCATTCGGTCATCCACGGGCTATATTACGGAATCCCACGCGTTTTCACCGGACTCGGGCATGGCGACTTCCAAGTGAGCAGAACGCACAATGACTCGTATATGCTCGAAGGCGGATTCAAGTACGGGAAGAACAGACGCAATACTGTGTATCTTCCGCCCAAGTCAATCCCGGAAGATGGTCCCCATCGTTATTTCTTCGAGCTCATTGCACTGAGTGCACCGATCGATCGAAGCAGGCTCAGCGACAGGGCGACCGTGAGGGAGATTGCCGATGCCATCTATGGCAGGGTTGTCGGATGGGGTGCCTGGGTGGGCATAGTCAACAATAACCGTGTTTCGATGGTGAGAAATGGTTCATAGTGTGTCTGGTTTGCCTGTGATTTGAGATTCTGGACGACATGCTCCTATATTAAGGATTGGCAGTGACAGCACATATTACGGGCTTTGGCGTTGAAGCCGTTCTATGTTTGTCCGCTTTCTATATTTTCTTTTTGTCAAGTCACGTTCTATTGTTAGACCAAGCAATCCGAAAGTCTAGCAAAATCAAAAAAACTTAGAATTGCCAGCGGCATATCCCCTGTTCGTACATAAGGGAGGTTGTTTAGTTACCTGAATCGAAGTCGATGATCTCAACACTCAGATTAGAGTGCTCTCGTTGACTGGGTCAACCTCATTATAGTGCCGCCAGATTTCGGTCGTAGCCTTATTCGGGGATATTTATAGAAAGGAAAGATGTTTTGGCAAAAATAGTGCCGGTGTCTCAGACTATTTGGAGAGAGAACCAATTTGTGGCCCCGTATGCCGCGTTATGGGCATCCACCAAAAAGGTAGAGAGAGACGTCTGGGCATCCTGCACAATACCGAAGCACGATCTCATGAAGAACATAAGTACCGAGACCACTAATTCGCTTGTGCTGATGGCCTGCAGACTGCAGAGGTACAAAGTTGGATATCGGGCTAATCAACTGTATAGCAATAATAAATAATGGGTATAAAGCAATAATTCCCACTAATGTATCCTGAAAACAACTGGCGAGTCTCAAGTCAGTAAGGGCCAATCATATCATTGAGCGTGTAACCCCACTCAGGCAAGCCACAGCCGCAAAAAATAGAAGATCAGGATTCTGTTGGAATCACGCAAGTCACAACTTGTCCTAGTGCGGCGTCGAGCGGATGAGCTCCTTATCCGGTTCAGCAATTATGCGATTCAGGTTCAACATTACATGATCCAGGGATTCTTTGGGCCGTTTTTCCTGGCCTGGGATTTTCGATTCCATTTAACTTGTGATGGATTCTAATTCCTTCTTAGCTGCACTCGTCAAATAAATGCGGTCGCGTACCACTGCTAGATGTTCAGGTTAATTCAGAAACGCCAACAATGGCTATCAATTCTTGCGTAATCCTGATCTCATGCTTGTGTCCTGTTTGATTGGCCGTGAGAGGCTCGGTGATGATGTCGCATCCGAATGCGAATCTTGACAGAACCTTGTGTTACGGATTAGGCCGACTCCTAACTTGGAACTGCATGTGTTGGCCGTTTCCCCTCCTCTTTCCCTGGTTTCATCAGTCTCTAGTACTCATTGTTGTTCAATTACCATGTTCGCTTTGAGACATGAAAATAGTAAACATGAGCAATAATATTCAAACAACTTGGGTAGATGGACTTTCCAGCTGTCTCAAACATGATAAATGCTGAGTGATAAGGCTGCTATCAGAAGCTGATACGTACTATTGACAGCATGAAGGCTAAGTACTCTTTTTGGGACATGCAAGGAATGAATTGCAGTGTTTATGGTCGGATAAGAGGCAGTTGTACTCCGTAGCATTGCCACCTTCTAGTCTATTATTACTATTACTGCTAGGTCTCAGCCTTTGTTTTGCTGATGTCTTTTTCTGGTGGTAAAAGTCCGAGTGCTCCTCGGGTTCCATGGCTGATCCACTGATGGTACCAAGGCGCAACGTCCTGATTGGTCGGTTACTGTATGCTCAACTGAATGCGAAGCCGAAACAAACGATTTTTGGAGTCACTAAATAGCTACTAGCCTTGGGCCTTCACTAGTCTAGTTTTTTTTCTACAGTTACGTAGCCTGCATCCAAACCGGGAACAAACAAAAGGACCCGAACACCTTCTGGGGGCTCCTCATCTTCTCTTCTTGCATATAATTCTCTTTTCATTGCAAATTGGCGTCCAACTTGCTGCAACTGCTATTCGCCAAGCAACTTACCTGACGCCTACCGGTTGCTAATATTAGCAGTGGATAATCAATTGTCTCACAGCATTGCATCTCCTCGCATCTCAGCCTATTGCTGAATCAGGCAATCTTCTGCACTTCATTTGATCTGAATTCCCCTCTCCATCCGTCCCAGATTGCGAGGTCCCTCGAGTCCGTACATTGACCACCATGAACCCGTTAATTCGCTTGCTTTTTGTCTCTCTGGTTGCGTCGTCAGCTATCGCAGCTCCAGCTCCCGAGCAGTCCGAGCCAGTGCCGGTTCCTAAAGAGGATACCTTCTCGGAGAACCTCAACAACATCAATGAAAACTCGATTCACAGAGCTCTGCATCTCATCGAGAGATTCCGCCATGGTGTCTTCCCCACTGACAGAGACGCCATTGATGCCATCCAGAGAGAGGATCGGTCACTGGCAGCGCATCTGAACCTCCCAAGGGACATCGCCAGCAACGCCACCACGTCTTCGCCCAATCCTCCTGCATCAACGACGCAGCCGCCTACGACTACTACTCAGGAGACCACTTCGGAAACGACTAGCACCACCGAGTCACATACGACGACTTCCACCCCGTCCAACCCCCCTCCTACCACTACTGAGACGCAGCCTACTACTACGACCACTACAAGCGAGACCACAACGTCGACTACTCAGGACACCCCTGCCCCCACCACGGCTACTACTACCACCTCGACTACCAGCTCGGAAACCCGCACAACTCTGACAACTGCCTCCTCCACAACTGAGGGTCAAACCACCAGCAAGCATACCACCACCCGTACCCCCTACACGTCGACCTACAAGAGTACCACCACTCTCCCCAATGGCCAGCGGAGCACCGTCACGGCCGTGACGGTCGTCTACCCCACGGGAGACAGCTCCAACCCAGGCGCCACAGGCGCCACGACGACCGGACCGGCCCCCGGCCTGCAAACCGGCAACGCCGCATCCATCACCGGGCTCCAGAAGGAGCTGCTCGTCATGCTTGGAGGCGCGGCCGCCGTGGCCATGGCTCTCTAGACGGCCGGGCAAGTTGGCAGTGTCACCTTGACCCCCAGTATTTTCCGATTAAGCTGAATATCCTGGTTTTATGGTTGTGCTCACAGTTTGCGTTTATTTGCATCTGATGGCGTTTATTCGTTGTTTCATATTTGCTCATGACATGACTCCGACCTTTTACGATCCTTTGCATGGTCTCTGGCGTCCGACTGTTGTCTCTCATTTTGAATATCTGGTCTATACGGTTATACCAGCGGGTTATTCTTGTTAATACCTTTGCTTTTTAGCGTATCGTGTCTCTCCTTATCATTGACGGGACGTGGTGATCCTGTGTTGTCCATAAACGTGCATATTAGCAAAGCAGCTGCGTCTGAAGATGGTGCTTCATCTACTTCGATAGTTGATACCAGTGAATATTTACAGCTCCTCGAGGAAACCACTTCCTGTCTCTCCACATGTAGTCAACTATCAAAAGAAAAAGGCTATATGCAACTCCAGATCCATCGGGTATGTAGATGTATATACGTAACAGATATCTTTACCGCTCTTCGTAAAATGACCAAGAAATGTCGGGTATTCCCTCCTCATCGCTCCCTTCGCGCTCCGATCATCGACTAACAGTCCCCTGCCCCTGCCATCTCTCCTCCTCAGTCCAATATCGAACGATACTCTCCCACGCCGGGATATCCCCGTCGCGCAGCAGCGCCGCCACATCGACATTCAGCGGCGAATCCGGCCGCGGGTCAGTAAGCAGCTGGTGGATGGCCGTTAACGTCGTCGAGAGCGTGTAGACGGGACTCCAGTGCTCGGTCGTCAGGAGCGTGAGACATATCTCGCCCGATGTGAAGGAGATATTAGGGTGGGAGATGCGAGTTGTGAAGCGGATGTTGGGCGGCGCGAGGGGATAGTTCGGTGGGATGGCGATTTTGAGGCCCCAGAGGCCGCCTGAAATACCCATATGCGTTAGCATTGCTGAAGCAGATATCAAGATGACGTGATGTCGAAGGAAGAGTATGCGTGTGGAGTGGGAGGGTGAGATACTGTCGGTCGGCGGGCGGCGACCGGCGGCTGAATTGATTAACTCACCTTCGTACGGCGTGCCTTTGACGCCCTTCAGGACTGCTTCCCAGTGTAAGAGGTCATCTTCGTTTACGGGGCCGAGATGGAGCAAGGCCTCGTTCGGGGATTTGGTGTAGTCTTTCAGTTCGCGGAGGAGGCGCTGGGTCGTCGAGGTTGACGCCATAGCAGGCGGTTCAAGAATGTGGGAAGCCGCGGGCGCAATCGATGATCAACGAGGCCAGGGGTTTGAAGTGCCTGCTTTCGGTAGGATGTGGCTCCCGACCGTGATTCCAGAATTGAGATGAATGAAGGAGAGGCTAAGGAGTTTGAAGCAGCTCTCGAGGTGATTATTCGCCCAAAACGTCGATAGGATACTTGCGCCGAGGTTCAGCTGGCAGTGGCCGTGGGTCTTCCCCATGTCACTGAACAGTTCCGCGGTCTGCGTTTCTGTGGTCGGGGAAACCATGTGTAAGCAGCTAAGCACCAACTGCCAAAATTCCGCCCCTTTGTATGGGGGGATCTTCACATTATTCACATGAAGTTCTTATATTCGCGAGGTAACATAACCAACTTTATCTACGGAACTAGACAATTAATAATGCGTACTTCGCGCACTTCCAAAGAGACGACAAGTTTTCTGCAGTCACTCTCGCCTCCTACGCGACGCCAAACGCGTAGTTCGTCAAGGACAAATGTCCTTCAGCGCTTTGCCTTCAATGCTGGCGCAAATGGCCATGCTGAGACTGTGCCTACGATGAGTGACGGTGATGATACTTCGTCGCTCTCATCGGCTGATACTGTGGACATCGAGGATATCTTGGAACCCCCTCTGAAAAAGAGAAAGAGTAGCCCTAGCAGCCCGTCCACCAAGAGAACGACACGAGCACCCGCTAGGACCGTCACAAAACCCGAGACCGTCAAGGTGGAGTCTGCGAAACCAAAATCACGTCGTGCACCAGCCCGCAAGATCAAGGGCGATGATGGTTCAATCAAGATAGAACCGCCATCGAACTGGGAGACCATCTATTCCATGGTCAAGAAAATGCGGGAGAACAACCCGACGGCTCCTGTGGATACCATGGGCTGCGCGGAACTCTATTGGCGATCATCATCTCCCAGAGACAAACGATTTCAGACCCTTATTGCATTGATGTTGTCGTCCCAGACCAAGGACACAGTGACAGCTGTGGCTATGCAGCGGTTACACACCGAGCTGGGGGATGGAAAGGCCCCAGCAGAAGATCCCATAGTCAAGAAAGAAGAGCAAGAAGATATTGAGCTCAAGTCGTCACAGCCTTTGAGAGATAGCACTTTGAATCTCGAGAACATCCTGGCAGTCTCTCCTGAGAGACTGAACGAGCTAATCAGGACAGTCGGCTTCCATAACAACAAAACCAAATATATCAAGGCAGCGGCTGAGATACTCCGAGATCAGTACAATTCAGATATACCATCGACCGCCGAGGAGCTCATGAAGTTGCCCGGCGTGGGGCCAAAGATGGCATATCTCTGCATGAGTGCTGCCTGGGGGAAGGACGAAGGAATTGGAGTTGATGTGCACGTTCACCGTATCACGAATCTTTGGGGTTGGCACAAAACCAAGACACCTGAGGAGACACGCATGGCATTAGAGTCCTGGCTCCCTAGGGATAAATGGCACGAAATTAACAAATTGCTTGTGGGCTTAGGACAGACAGTTTGCCTACCTGTTGGCCGGAGGTGTGGTGAGTGCGATCTTGCTGGGACCAAGTTGTGCAAGAGCGAAGTCAGAGGACTTCTGTCAAAGAAGACAACAGGAGTGAAAGTCAAGGATGAAGTTCTGAAGGATGAGGACTCGGTGTCTGGAGGGGCAAAGGTCAAGGTAGAGGGGTTGTGAAGTGCCCTGGTAGTGAATGCCCCAGGCATTGGATGCGAGCCTAGATCGGCCCCGTGATAGCGCGTCCCGGTACCGGGTGCAGTGTTTACATGTTCAGTCAAAGGAATCACTTCAGTTAGCATCTTTCCATTTATCCATTGTGTTCATAGAGAGCATCTGCCGCTTCTCGGTGCTCTTGTGTGACCTCCTTAACCTGCCTATCTCACCCCATTGTCTCCTTGACGGCTGATAATTAATCTTACACTCCCTGGTCTTCGAGACGCAGAGCCTCCTTCAACCTGCCGATCGTCATGGGTAAGTTTAGTCTACACTTCACTCGGAGCCTGTTACCTTCCTAGGTCAAATTCTGACCTCTGCAGACGAGTCACTCCTTCAGCGTCATCGCAACGGATCCCTGGTGGGACGGCTCGACCCCGATGAAGAGTCCTTCTTTGCATTATTCGAGTCGTTGAGCACGGTCAAATCATCATCTGAAGACCAAGCGTCTAACTCCAAGGGCGCAGATCGAGGGAAAGACACCACAAGCATATCCGGTTCGAAGAAGGGTGGCAAGTCCCTGTGTCAACTTCCAGAAAAAGTCAAGCTTCGGATTCTGGAGTACATAGGACTAGTACGGCCTTGTTTGATCGATATAACTGCTGAGGCACACAGAGTCAAACAGGCTGCTGATCACACGTGCGACACGCGTAATCTCTTCCATACACGTGGGAATTGGTCCACCCGCGCTGGTCGACTCTGTGATCATCCACGACTGCCGACAGAGGTGCTCATGGTTTCTCGCGAGTTCCGGGAGGACCTGGGCGCCCTTTTCTGGTCGCACAACCGCTTTAGTTTTGTGCTTACCAATTTGAACGACTGGGATTGCTTCTTTAACGCCGTCGATTGGGCCGCAGAAGATGTGAGATATTTACATGTCGAAATGCGTACCTGGGACAACCGTTTCATCAAACCTGGCGCTCAGCGCAATCTTCTGCGGCTGTGGTCTCGTTTTTGCCGTTATGCCACTCTGGAAATGGTCAATCTCAGATATTTCAGTCTCAAGTGCAGAGTCAAGGACATGGCAGTGGCCCTCAAGATAATGTCTGCCATGGACCCGTTCCCTCCTCTCTCTCAGTGTGCTTTTCATTTCAGCCACACCCCGGAGGAGGATATACGGCCCGTCGTGAAGAGAAATGCCCTGAGATTGACTGGAAATCTCGGTGAAAATCGTACCTTTCCGTACTTTGATCTACCCAAAGAAGTGCAGCTGATAATACTTGAATTCCTGTTGGTGAACCAGTTGGATCCCTACCTGACACCTGGTGGCCGGGTACCAGCCATCGTATCGTTCATAGATCGCAAATCTCTGCGCGTAAATGAGTCTCGCCCGCTCACATGCTGCGGCACCTGCTCTCCGCTCCAGGCGGCGTGCTTCTGTCGTGCTCGTCAGACCGCATACTCGACCACTTGCTCCTGTTTTTCGTCGCCTGTAAGGTACTTCCTTGTTTGCCGGGCACTCTATGAAGATGCGCGCCGGATTTTCTTTACCATGAACCGCTTCGCCTTTGTGGAGGAAGACCCCGATCTTATGATGGGCTTCATGAACAGTATTCCAACTTCGTCTTTCATGTTGATTCGCCATCTGGTTTTCAAGTTCCCGGCGATGCATCGACACCCCGCAAAGCCTAGCCACAAACCACATGAAGACTCTGCCATGGTGTCTTGGTCGGTGTTACGTCGCTTCATACGAGAGCATTTTGAACTTTCGTGCCTCTCTCTCACCATCGTGGACTTGGGTACCAGATCATCTAGTTGGCGCAATGCAGCCCCGCATCGGAACAAGTACGTGAGAAAGCTACTCGAAGCTTTTCAGGATCTTCGTGGACTTCGAGAGTTTCGTGTGTTTCTCGAAGATGATCAATCCTATGAGCTGACTGCGGAGCGACTTGTCATGGGGCGTGCGGTTGCAAGGAGGCCTTTGGACTTCAAATTTCCATTCGTTGAGAATGGAAATTAAGAAAGGACGTGTCGTCGATCTCTTGAATGGGCCTACTCAAGGTCAGGAGTGAGAATCTCGAAAGCTGGGAAAACCGTCCTTACTTGGTCATATTTTTTTCATCCTTACTGCCATTTGAGCGAATGTATCTGGGCCAGTGAGTTTAGAAACGTCTTACTGATTTGAGCTCAAAGTAAACAAAATTCAATCTTGAGGCCACAATCTTGTGACTGTTAATGATATCGATGATTTCATGCGTAACAGGATCCAAACTTTGAGGTGTAACGAACATAATTATACAGTGAAAGTTTTGTGTGCAACTGATGTGAAGTGAGTCAACGACCAGAAGAAGTGATTGCTTTTCCTGGAAGTGAAGATTCTTGATCCAGATTTCAAACAAAGCGAAAGTTCTATATTTCATTACTACTACCAGCCTCCTCAATTACTGTCCAGCACAATCACCTCAGCCTCAGCCTCCCCAATACTTTCCACTGCAAGCATATCACCAGCGTTCACTCCAGTAACAAATGCACCATCACCTTCTTCTAACACGGCATCTTCCCTTCCGTCTAGTCTGATCTTCGCGTTGCCCTGTTTAGTCATGGGCAGATGGATATATACATTCCTCTTCTTCTTCGAGCTGACTGTATCTCCTGCGCCGACATTCCATTTGAACGTCATGTCGGGCTCGATAATCCCAGCTCCCATGAGAAAGTCGGCGTGAATGGGAATCGTATCTGGAATTTTGGGACGAGCAGCCTCTTCCTCTGCGGGGGTCGCGTCTTGCCCTGCTGCCAACGGCGACAGGATCGGAACGAAGGCCTTCCGTTTAGCTTCTTCGCTGAACGACATTGTGTGATACTGCGGCTTCAGGCCGTACTTCCATGGCAGGACCCAGATTTGGAGGAAATGAACTGGTTTGCTCGATTCGTTCTGTTCAGAGTGCGCAATTCCTGTTAGATGCGTTAGCATCTACACCTCGTCAAATCATACTACATCAGAAGCTGGTTCTTACCAGTTCCTCCAGTCGTGAATTGCACATCGCCCCTTCGCATACGGTAGAATTGCTTGCCCTGCGCACCTTCCGCTCCCTTCTTGATCATGCTGTCGCGGTGTGTCAGCTCCCCGCTGAGAATGTAGCTGAAGATCTCTGCATCCCGGTGCGGATGTAGAGGGAATCCATTTCGTGCAGCGACGCGGTCCTCGTTCAGTACTCGCAGACAACCGAAGTTGCGGAAGCGGTGGTCGAAGTAGTCCGCGAAGCTGAAGGTGTGGTATGTTTTCAGCCAGCCACCGTGCTCGGCGTATCCGCGCTCACTGGAACGACGGAGTGCGATCTTGATGTGGCTGAGGGGTTTTGACATGATGGATTGTTGTCTGCGAGTCTTCAGATTATGTAGATGGACTTCGGCTATCGCAGCGAACGGTTGGTTGGTGAGTGCAGCGACGACTCAATGACTTGTATCAATGTCTGATCAAAGATATTGCTCTTGTAATAGATTCTGATTTTTGAGAAAAGAACGAAAAAGTCGTTCTGAATTGGAGCATGGCTATATATATGCCCTCGGGTTGTGGCGTCATTGAACATACTTTGTAGGGTTAAGCTTTATCAGCATGAGATAAGGCCTGACAAAGAGCTTCAAGAGCCAGATCAGAGTTTAAAGTGGGTACCGTCATCGTCGAAGAACAAGCCACAATCTAGTAGAAGAGCCTGAATCATTAGTCAAAAAGTATTAATAAATTGCCGACCTTGAATCAGCAAGGATTATTTTTGCATATATCTTCTTTCTTATTTACTGAACGAGCAATTGTATGCGTTCTAAGGTACTGGAAGATCTTGTCACGTGGTGGGGGAACCTCATCTGTCGAACGGAACCACCTTATGACGGCTAGCCCTAATGCCCATATTCATGTTTCTAAACCAGTGGAATCATTGTAAAATTAAGGTCAATGCAATATCACAAGCACTATCTATACTTACAACTATATTTAATCTGACTTGACTACAATAGTAATACTATTTTTGGCTAGAACAAGCTTTATATATCTTTCTTAGTATGTGTACTGCATATTTAATGGGCGCGAAGTACGAATGCATTATATATAACGAGAAGAGTCTATTCATGCTTAAATGACCACATCTCTTCCTTAGGCTTTCAGAAATAGCTGCTTCTGAGAATTATTGATATTTTCTATGTCAGGAGCTTACGTACCTTGGTATTGGATTCCACCTAGTCGTTATATATGATTATTCTATCGCCAAGCTGGCCAAACCACCAAGCGATAATGCCGTGCTCTGGTAGCGTCTCCTGCCCACCTTTTTCTACATTAAGCTCAGGGCGGGGTATGTCACTTCAAATATCCTTAATGTAATCTCGTCCATCGACGTCCGCGTTTTCGACGTAAACAGGCTTTGAAGTCTCCTGAGTGAGGTCATAATCCAGCGCACCTGTCCAATTGACTCAATATATTGGTCGCTGTAAAATAACAGAAGACCCGTGCATGGATGGTGCGACGGCTCTTTGTTTCTGCAGACCTGCAACTTCACAAGGCCTTTGATGCTAATATTACTAGGCAGATTGATGTGATATTGACCGGAGGTGCCCGTTTATCCAAGCGGTTTGTCGCTAAGTCGTGCCACGTAGGAAGCTCCGCGGTACTTTAGTGTGGACACCTACATTTCTGGTGTTAACCTCAGATGGGTACTCTGGCTTTCACGGTTATCCCTCTGGCGTTCAATCAACCTACGTGTCTCACCAAGTACAACCATGTGCCAGCACGGAGCAATCAGTTCGGAGATCATGATTCTTATTTCAAGCGGTAATTGCCCTCGGAAGTCTTGTCTGAAACAGTCTTGCATAATTTCTCTTGTGTACTTGCTGAAGAGACCTTCCATAACCGACGCAATTTCTCTACGTTCTTCATGTTGGCATTTATAGACGGGTCTGATTGCATCAGCAAACCTTCTCAAATCTTCAGAAGTAGGTTTCTTGGAGGGCTCGTAGCTATCCTGTAAAACGTTGTAGCACGTTGGGTGGAACCAGACTGATGGATACGGCGATCGAAAACAGCGCGCGCATGGTCTCCCACAACTAGGGACAGTAAGCAGATTTTGATATAGGTCTGTCAATTATGTTAGACGTGCACAAGGTATGAGAAACAGGAGGACGCACCAAGGATATGTGTTCCAACACTTGCAGTTTGTCTGCACGGCACGCATAGAGACTGTCCAAAATGAATGTCTTATACAGAAGTCATTGCTGGTAGATGTATGTGAAGGACAGCGGAAATCGGCGTCTCACTAAGAAGCGATATGTGCTCCCTGAAGCTTTCATCTGTAAGGGTGGCTCGCGCTCATTATACAATGATCGAGGCCCCTGTAGAATCGGAAACCCTCCAAATTATACCCGGGAGCCTCAACCTTGGACATGCCACTCAGTCTCACAAAACTCGACACCCTTCATCGATAGTACATTAATACCTTGCATATGTGAGTGAGGCATGGGCAACATACGGAGTACACAACGGTAGTTATACAACAATGACTAAGCCAGATCCCAAGTGTTCCCTTGCGGCTTGGTTGCATGCACGTGACAAGGTACCAGCTACGGACATATCTAGATCTTATCTCCGACCACTTCCAAAGCTCCCAAAGCCAGGTCGGTTGTTACATCTACAGGTGCCATTACCGCAAAACTCGCATACGTTCAATATATTCAGTAATGGTCTGCTGTCCTCGTGAAAGCTTCTATTCCATGACGCCCTAGAAATCCAAGCTCTACCTTCCCACTATGTCTCCTGAACCGATCTCGATACCCCGCTTCGCACAAGCGCAATTGCAGCTACTTCTTCAAGAGCACGAAGCTGAAATTTCCTCCTCCTCGCTGGCCAGCACAGCTGCCTCAGTCTCACCTTCGACGCGTCGAACTCTACAAGCAACGGGCTATGCGCTGACGGGAGTTGTGTTATCGCAATGCCGAACCGGACTGGGCGGGCGCGTTGTCGGCGAGTTTACTGCCGATGCAGCTGTATCCTCGAGCAAATCTACCACGAACAAGGGCGAAGATGACAAAGCTGGAGCTGACGGCGAACCGAGGCTTGGTGCGCACGGAATCCGAGTCGGGGATATTGTCCGCGTGAACGACACAAGTGGGTCGGGAAGCAAAAAGCTTTCGAAGGATAAAGGCAAAGCTGGTGGGAAAGATGCAGCTGAAGCATCCAAGGGTCCGGAAGGGGTTGTCACACGAGTTGGAGAGAGAAGTATATGGATTGCGTTTGGACAACGAGGTGGTGGTGGCCGATCCAAGGAGGACGACGAAGCCATTGAGGAGCTCTGGGGAAAGAAACTATGGCTGTATGTTTTCTATCGCTCAATGCTACACGCTCATTGGCCTTTGGCACTGCCTCCTATACTAAGGGTAGCAAGCTGTTCGTATCCAACTCATGCTAATGGCCGACTGCAGCATAAAACTTGCAAACGACGTGACGTACCGACGGTATGTGGGCTGCCTCCCCCCGTGGCCCCTGTTGTAACTAGGCTTGGGGCATGAATAGCTTACGTTTCTAGTATGAACCAAACAATGGAGAAGATGGCTAAAATGACGGACTCGGAATACTCGCACTTTATGCGAGTTGCCTTTGGCCATACGTCTCCAATGCAACCAGATTATGATGCCGTTGGCCCCGTTGAGTTCGTTGATCCAACTCTAAACGATTCACAGAAAGAAGCTATACGGTTTGCTTTGGCGTCCAGGGATGTGGCTCTCATCCACGGGCCTCCCGGGACAGGCAAGACCCACACTTTGATTGAGCTTATCCTTCAAATGGTCAAACGAAAACTTCGCGTACTAGTTTGCGGACCGTCGAATATCTCCGTCGACAATATCGTGGAAAGACTAGCTCCCAACAAAGTGCCAGTTGTACGCATAGGCCATCCCGCCCGTTTGCTGCCGTCGGTCCTTGAGCATTCCCTAGAAGTACTCACTCATACGTCAGAAGCGGCAGCGATCGTCAAAGATGTGAGGAAGGAGATTGATGAAAAACAAGCTAGCATTCGCAAAACTAGGACCGGTCGTGAGAGACGCGCAATCTATGATGATCTGAAAGAGCTCCGTCGGGAGTTTCGCGAGCGGGAGTCAAAATGTGTCGACAACCTGGTCCGCGAAAGCAATGTCGTCCTTGCCACGCTCCACGGGGCTGGCGGCCACCAACTGAAGAATCAGAAGTTTGACGTAGTGGTTATCGACGAAGCCAGTCAAGCTTTGGAGGCTCAGTGCTGGATCCCCTTATTGTCAGCGTCTAAAGTGGTCCTTGCGGGAGACCACCTGCAGCTTCCCCCTACCGTCAAGTCTTCCGTTCAAAAATCGAAGAGCGCAAAGAAGAAAGGGAAATCGGACACTAAAGACGTTTCAGCCAGCTCTGCAGAAATCATTGGCGATTTTTGTCTGGAGACAACGTTGTTTGACCGACTTCTTTCATTGCATGGACCCGGTATCAAGAGGATGCTAACCACGCAGTATCGGATGCATGAGAAGATTATGCAGTTCCCATCCAACGAGCTGTACGAATCTAAGCTTATTGCCGCCGAGGCCGTGAAGTCACGTCTTCTTAAGGACTTACCCTATGAGGTTGAGGAGACTGATGACACGAGAGAGCCAGTCGTATTCTGGGACACACAAGGCGGCGACTTTCCCGAGAAGACTGAAGATGACGACGTAGGGAAAAAGGAAGCATTGCTTGGCGAAAGCAAGAGCAACGAAATGGAAGCTTTGGTTGTTGCAAAGCACGTGCAAAACCTCATACAGGCCGGCGTGAGGCCTGAAGATATCGCCTGCATTACTCCGTACAACGGTCAGCTTGCCCTGCTTTCTGCCATGCTCCGAGAAAAGTATCCTGGTCTCGAGCTCGGAAGTGTGGATGGCTTCCAAGGCCGCGAGAAGGAGGCCGTGGTGGTTAGTCTTGTTCGTAGTAATTCCGAGCACGAAGTGGGATTTCTGGGGGAGAAGCGGCGTTTGAACGGTATGTTCTGGTGTCTCCTCCCTTTCTGTCATTCTTTCCATTCACTTGTTGCTAATCTGAACGTATTCTATGTCTCTTAGTCGCCATGACTCGTCCAAAACGGCATCTATGCATATGTGGGGATTCGGAGACAATCAGCAAGTGAGTGCGCCAATCATCAATAACTTGCCTTCAAGGGATTGCATCCGCGTCTGTCAGTTTTGTGGACGAGTGCCGACAGCCTGCTAACGTGAAATGTTTGCCCTCCAGAGGAAGTGCCTTTCTCAAGCGATGGATGGCGTTTCTCGAAGAACACGCCGATCTGCGCTACCCGGATGCAGGGGAATTATTATAAAAGAAGGCGAATCTCGAAGATTATAGGCGGTTGGTCTTGAAGCAAGACGTCGCGATAATCAGGTTATCGACACCAAGCCGCGTAGTGTCCTGAAAGACAAGTGTAAACAGCCACTTGCTCCCAACAAACCGGTTCCGTTGGACCAGGCTCTGAGGGACGCTTCTCCTACTGCTAGCCGTATACTGATGCCGCACGGTCTCGTTGTTTGTCAAGACCCTACAATAACTGATGCAATCAATCTTCGAACCGCAAATCCTCGTGCGTCTGAGCGCAGCATTCCCCGCAACCTATGGCTGTTATATTTTCGAGATCCGCCTAGATCGGTACTATTTGACTGGCTAGAATAGCCTCGACTAAATGCGAGGGCTTCGAAAGACTCTAGGTCTTCAAGTCACGTTCTGATGTCTGTGTACATGACGACGGACTGACGAGGCAGGGGATTATCACAGCTAGAACGGTTGAGGGCAAGTCCAGTCTACTGCCCGCTAAGCATCCTACGTTAGGTCGTAGAAATACGTGGTTAATGCTACTTAGATCATTAATAATTGCTTTTGCCAGAGCTGTAGATACCATGTGCTATTATGCATTCAATGGAGAGCCCAGACTCCCGACAACACATGTCACTAACTCTTTATCAGCTAGACGACTCCTTAGGCCCACTTCGTACAGTCCCTACTCCCTAGCGCATGCGCTCATTCTGCAGATAAGCCGTGTCAAAGGGTGTCATCGTTCGAGATTCTGGACATGACAATCGGATATCTTTCATTATTCTTATCCATTATTCAGGCGGACCTCGCAATTCGCGGGTACCTAGAAGGGAATTCCAAATCCGAGCACCCACTTGGCGTGTCTCAGCACACCTTTCACCGTCTCACAGTTACCGTCTTACAGATGATGTTCAAACTCAGAGCTCATGTTCCACTCACTATTGACCTTGGAAGTACGGGGTCTTGTCATTACAGGTTCTCGTTGACTTTGCGGGTTGTTTGATGTCCAAGTACTTGGCCCCAATGAGCCTTCACTACAAGAATGATGGCGACTCAACTGACAACGTTTATCTATCTTGCCCACAGATGATTCGCAGCACAGACCACGAGGACTTTCGGACCAGAACAATCCAGAAGGCTACGATCCTCAACTTTGGCCGGGATTGAGATTCAAGCGATTTCCCACCCCCTGACACAACTGAAACTGCTTTGAACGCACCGACGCGGCACTAACGGCCGCCGCCCAAACATCCGTTCTTTTTGTTGGCCCACTTGGTCGTCAGGCCCGATTAGTCTTACCAACCCGCCGTTCTTTTTGGATAGTCTTTGATGGAGTCTGTCCGACGATGATGCCGTCAGGAATTAGTAGTTTGGATCTTGACTCCGTGTCTCCATACAACCCACCTACTTTGTTACCTGCTTAGCTTCCTTTCTCTCAGAGACTTTCCTCCTTGAACAACGTACCGGTCTCACAATTTTGGTCTGGCCAGTATTTTGCTCACTTCAGTAATGTGTGTCTGATCCTCTGACACTTCTACGGCCGAACCCCTGTCGAATGTTACCCTCTCACTCAGCCTGACTCCAGTCCGCTGCTGCAGCCCGTGTTCTTCTTGTTGCCGATTTAGGTCAAACGCATCGGTCATGCATCCAGAACAAGCGTCGTGTCTTTCGTTGCATTCCGTTGTCTACGATTACCTCAATTAGGCTATATCGTTCCGATGCTATCTGAATCCACGCGCAGCTACCCCCCGGTTGTCCTTCGGATTGTGTGGAGATATCGACGTCTGACAAGGCCATCTTAACTACGGTCACTTACCACCCTGGTAGCTTCATTGTCGCTCATTTGATCTTCTGGTCGCCGCTCTCCCTTATTGCGATCTTCGATTCATGGGAAGCTTGTCATCATCTCATCTGCATTCCTTGTCTCTCGTTGTGGCTCGAACATGGCCTCTTAAGGTATCAAACCACCTGCTTACACATTCTTGATACAACTCTAACGTAAGAATCAATCTTAAAAAAACCCCTCCACCGGCTCCCTGCGCTAGCTTTGATCGTGTTATGCGGAATACTTTGCTAACTGCCCCTCTTGCTTCCAGGCACACTCTCCTTGTTTTCGACCCATTGATTCCCTATATTCGAGATACCCCATATGTTCTCAGTTGATATCTTCCCACACACTCGCTTCAAATAAGCTTTAAGCAATACTCTTCTCATTGGCAAAGTCCAGTTTGACAGATACCCTCTGAATACCCGGGATTAATAACAAAGCTTATATCAAATCCCTACAGTCGCCGATCTCAGTCGCGCGTTGGCCGAATATACTATCCACGAAGCCCTTGAATGAAGATGGCGGGCTCCAGCTTCAGTACGGAAAGGAGCTCAGTGCAACTTCGCCGTCACTCTACTCTAGCACATGAGTCGTATGAGGGCACCGCTTTACCACAGGTCACATCCCACCAAATGGTACTGAGTCCCCGTGGACCTCTACGCGGCTCGAGGTCTCCTATTTTAGCAAGCGCATTGCGCGGAAACTCCCAAGGAGCAGCGCCCCGGCACCATGCCCAAGACACATTGACAAGAGTGCCCAATACGCATCGGCGAACAGGAAGCACTCTGAAGACGGTTATGCGAAAGATCTTCACCCGCAAAAGGCGGAGTGATACTGATGATCTCGACGATGCCGTCTCGGATTCTCCTACCCCACACTCGCAAACGCCTCGGTCAAACAAGGA